>NW_008583201.1:0-24168 GCF_000691845.1 Merops nubicus | reverse complement strand
GGCGGTGGTGGGAGACCCTCCCTCAGAGTTTGGGGCCGGGCCCGGAGGAACTCAGCTCGGTACAAAACCGGTTTCGTGGCTGGGGATGCGGGACGTGCGGAGTGCTTGGGTGTTAGGTCTGTCCATGTTTATAGCACCCGGTGCCCAGCGCAGCTTCCTCCGTCTCTCCCACCTCCCAAACAGGGCTGGTGACACGTAACTGTCCTTGGAAATACTTCACAACACTTGGTCAAGAAAAGTGCTGCCTCATTTGCAAATAACCTCTCAGAGTCATGTATAATGAGCAAGTGTTGCAGGCTGCTGTGTCACAGCAAGCAAGTGGCTGTGGGGGAGGCCATGGTGGCCAGACGGGCTCTTTGCAGATGTTTGGCCAAGGAAGGGTTACGTAGGGTTGTGCTGGCTCACCCCTTCCCAAAAAAGCTTTGCGTTATGGGCATCGTAGTGAAAGGCTTGTGAGATGTCGTAGTAAACCCAGAGGCAGTGCAGTATGCATGCCCAAATTGTTTCTGAATGACCATCCTGGCACTAGAAATGCTGAGCATGGCCTGTTGTATCTCTGCAATCTGCTGGAGTCTCTGAGACCATTGTTGGAGCAATAGGTAGGAAAGAGCTGATTGAAGTGTGTTTGGACTTGGAAAAAAGGCTCTTATAATGTCACACACAGGAGACTACATGTGAGGCTAAGTAATCACAACCCAGAAGGCATATGGCTGCCATTGATTAAAAACAGGCTGTGAGGGAGAAGAAAATAGAGAAAATAAGACAAAAGAATTATAGGTGTGCAGATTTTTCAGCATCTTTACTGGAGAGACAGAAAAAGAAGTTGATCATATGGTTGCCATGTTTTTCTGTAATGCAAAAGCACACACCCCTTATTACTGTAAGATTAGGCTGAGGAATTGCGGTTAGCCAAGGTGAGACGGGTGAATAAGCAATACAGAATGATGTATTGAGAGAAATATTACATATCCCATGGCAGTAAAGTATCTTTGCCTGTTCAAGAAAAATATTGTTGTGGCTCAGTGAAATAATCTCTGCAGTAGTTATTATAGAAAAGAAATGAGCAAAATATGATGCCATCGAAGGGCTTGAATATAATTTAAGAAAAGATTCTGCGTGATGGGGAATTATTTATTATACATTAAAAAAGGAGAGATATATAGAATGGTGCTGACAAACTAGATAGGATATACATACATACTGTATTTCTCGAAACAAGAGGAAAGGGACCAAAACCAACAGGACACAAACAAAACCACTGTATTTTACCTTAATTTGTTATGCAGGTCATCACTGAGGCCACCATTTTAACAGAATATTTAAAAGTTTTTACTTTAGTGTGTTCTAATGAAAACATCCATGGTTATTCAAAACAGATTTTAAAAGTATAAGGAATAAGATTAGCACTATTAGCTATGCTCCACGCTTTATGGGAAAAAAATTACAAGAAATGAAGGCAACAAATAGCTTGATGGCTTTTCACCCTTATTTGGAAATGCTTGACACTGTCACCTCTCAGGTAGAAAGGACAACACGTCTACTGTGTTGTGTGTTTCCAGGGGGACACAGCTGTACTGTGAGAAGTAGGCAGCTGGATGCTGTGTGCGTAAGGGTGAATTTTTGCTTCATACTTGGGGGGCTATGAAAAAGTTTCTCCTATAAACCATTTTTAAGGGCTACCTGTGATATGGGGATTAAGAACAACACTACATGCCAGGGAAACATAGAAAGCATTGGAGAAAACTTTTAAGCATAGTAACTAATTCTTTGAAATAGTTGTTCCTATACAGAATAATGTATGTAGACAGGTGGCAGTCTGCCAAAGATGTGGGAATAAAAAGACGATGTGTTACAAAGACCTCAAATTATATCATATGATTTCTAGGCAGACTCTTTTTATTACTTCTTCGTGGAAATGGGCTTGTGTAGTCCAGCTTTCTAACTTTTCCATGGCCATTACCACCCTCTTCTCACTGCTCAGATTTCACAATAAACATAATTTTCTTATTTAGTATGCTAATAATTACATTCATAATAATTATTACAGCATACTTTTTGCCAGACCTCTAAAATAATGGTCATTCTGGTTCAAAATCAGCCCACTTAGTGCAATAAACAGGCAAACCTCACTTTAATGTAGTTGGGACAAAGTAGCCTGCCCTGACTGATATTCCTGATTACTGTGGAGCATCCTTTGGTCAGAGAACTGTAAAGAATCCCTCTCTCTGGGCCTTGAGCTACTCCCCATGGGCTTGGGCTCTGTAGCTCTCCTCTATGCCCACAGTTCCTTTCTGTTCCCTTCATGAAGCTCATCACTCTCCAGATGGGCCATGAGAGAGCCCTTTCTTCTTGTGCCTTTCCTCCTTCTCCTCCCTCTGTAGTACGACCTGCAGAAATTTTAGGTAACAGCAGGACAACTCAAAAGCAAGGATATTCATGGGGCATTGCACCATGGCAGAAGTAAATCCTGGGATAACCTAAACCATTAGGTATTCATGGACAGATTTCCCAAATGACTGTACTCGGGCATCCTCTCTCTACAATGAGCAGTTAGTTAAGTCGTTGTTTATTGATGCTTAAATGAAATGTTCACAAGAAAGTGGTAGAGGAAATGAAGGTAATTTACAGGCTTTTCTTCTTGTCATGAGCTGGGTTGAAGGTAGCTGTGGTTTGGGGAGGAGGTTTCAGTGTCTGACAAATGGAAGCAAAATGTTCTTCTTGTAAGCGGTACCACGCAGCTCTTCCCCTCAGGCAAGGTATATGCAAGGCGTCGCTGGTGGATTTTTTTAAAAAGTGTCTCTTCTGGAATACATTTCTAGCATTACGTTCTGGTTTCATTTGTGATAGAGTCAATTTTCTTCCTAGCAGCTGGTACTGTGCTGTGTTTTAGATTCAGGATGAGAATAATCTTGATAACATGCTGATGTTTCAGTTGTTGCTAAGTAGTGCTTGTCCTAAGTGAAGGACTTGTCAGTTTCCTGTCCTCTGCCAGCAAAGCCAGTGCACAAGAAGCTGGGAGGGAGCACGGCCAGGACAGCTGACTAGAACTAGCCCAAGGGATATTCCATACCATAGCACATAATGCTCAGTGTATAAGCTGGGGGCAGTTGGCCGGGAGGGGCCGATTGCTGCCCAGGCATTGGTCAGCAGGTGGTGAGCAACTGCACTGGGCATCGCTTGTCTTCTCTTGGGTTTTATTCTTCCCTCTTTTTGTTATATTCATTTTCATTACAATGATATTATTATGATCCTTTATTCCATTTTAGTTATTAAACTGTTCTTATCTCAACCCACAAGTTTTGCCTTTTTTCCTCCCCGTTCCCTGCCCACGTACCCAGCAGCCAGGTTCCACGCTCCCCCTCGCTCTGAGGGCCAAGGCTCCCCAGTGGAAGCCACACAGGCACATGCCGCGCTCTGCGCCCACAAGCCCACGCACAGATGCAGATCTCTGGGTATCTGCATGGCTCCCCTGCTGGCTGACACCCCTGCCTGGGTTCCTGGCTTCCTACCTGCTCCACGGCCCCTGGCCAGCTGCTCCAGCTGGGTGCTCACAGCATTTTGAGAAGGTCCTCATCCAGCTCACCTTGCTGAAACAGGCATCCTCCTCCTCCCCATACCCTTACCAATCAGTCTGGCTGACCAGGGCTGCTCCCTGCTGTTGCCTCTGCGAGTGAGGTTAGTTTAGTGAGTTAGTTGTGAGTGTTTAGTCAGGTTTGTAACTCTGTGGGTTTGACTTCCCCACTTCTTGTCATCCCAGTTGACAAGGTCCTTGGCCTGCTGATGTTAAATGAAGCAGGTGCTCTCTCCTTCCACATGCCCTGACAGGTGGATTCCAGTTGGGATCAGATACAGGAGCAGGGAGTGCAACAGTGCCTCTTTACAAAGCAAGTCATCTTGGTACCCTAGTGTGCAGTGCTAATTAAAAACTACTGCTATGCAAGTCTAGGGAGCTCTGCTTTACTGAACCACCTTTAGATAAAGAAATACTTTGTGGTTCTAATTACTAACATTAAAGTTCTTTGATATTTATAGTCAGATCATGCTTCATGTCTACAATGCTCACTGTATATGCATAGCTGATAAGAGCATTTACTTGTATTTAAGAAGAAACTGTACAAGGAATTCTGATCTTAGTAAATTGTCCATTTACGGCAAAAGTAGAATGTTTGTATGTGTCTAATGAAGCTACACAGGTGGCTTGAAAGTACTTTATTAAAATGTGATTAATAGTTCCTGGTAATCAATCTCATAAAGTAGCGTCAGCAAAACAGAAGGAAATCACAAGCAAGGGAGGATGCTAAATATATGACAGAGGAAAAAATATCTGTTATTGATAGATTGATTTAGATGATAGTATACTTAAGATTATAGTATTGATAGCATACAGTCTTTCCTGAGCTCAGTTTTGTACCAGTTTGAAAGGTCATAAAGTTTCAAAACAATAAGAATAAAAGTAAAATGAGCCACAAAAGAAACAAAAGTGATTATGTAAATTAAGAGTGTTATTAATGTACATGTGATTTGAATACCATGGTACTGCAGTAAGAGAGCATGTGTCTAGGAATTACTTGAACATTCATTTGGGCTCCTGCAGGTATAATAACCAAAGCTGGCCACAGACACTCACATTTACTGTCCGTTCATAGGTTATGATGAGTAGCTGGAAATTCAAGATGTGTATCTCTGTCATTACATTTCAGGTATGAAATTACTCTGAACTCTGGAGACTACCATTACAACAACTGAGTGTGGAAAAATAAGATCATTATTAGATTGTTTTAAGATGTCACAGGTTTACTGTGCTAGAATGGTTTTAAAATGATAAAACGTGATTCATTTTATAATCTCATAGTAACTTTCTGATGCTTTTAAGCACATTATTTCTTTCATTACTTGATCAATTAAAAAAATCCCAAACTAAACATATGCAGAATACAGTGAATGAGACATAAACACATAAGGAAAATGCTCTTAATTGAACTGTTTTTCAGAGAATCTGACTGGGAATTTGCAGCTTGTAGACTATGAACCTCTCCTCCTCCGTGTAAGCCATCTGATATGGTGGAATACTTTCTCTCTCACCGCATGTCCCACATATTCAGTGGAGCAGCAAGAGGAGGAGGGGCAACAGGACAGGTGTATAAATATTTGCCTTGGCACAAGGGCAGGACACAGACTAGCAGCTGGAAGCAGGAATACAGATAGACACAGTAACTGGGTGAACCAGTGGCTCTGTGGGGATGCTCTCCAACAGTGACTGTGCTGCCTGCGTCTCTCCAGAATGTTTGGGTGTTGTTCTACACTTACGACACATAGAAAAAGAAATCTCTCTGCAATGTCTCTGGCTCAAGGTATCACTTGGAAAATACACGTTGCATCCCAGCTGGAGTCAAGTACCATCTGTGCACAGATCGTGGCTCCCAGCTACACGAAAATAAACAGCTTAGTAGCCTCTTCACTGTCAGTCTAGCTGTCAGATGAAGGGCTGGCCCAGGTGTATTCATCCTCTTGCTCTCCCTTCATCCTAGCTAGGTACTTAATTATTTGCAGCTGTTTGGACACTCAAACCTAACTGTTTTCATACAATTTTTTTTTTTCTTTACTTTCTCACAATGTGGAAATTTGCCTGATTCTCCACAGGAGAGGCTCATTTAGCTCCTTTTCAAGTAATGGAGTCTTTCCTGGAATTTCTAGATTGCTACCCCTGGATTGGTACAATACTGTATTTGTCAGGGTCTGCCCTGAGAGAAATTGTTTAAAGTCATACTTGGGCTTATTATCCACCCACTCTTCTGTCACTTTCAGCAGTAATTTTTCCATTGCACTATTTTTTCTCCAGACTTACGCATCTTGGAGTTTTCATTTCCCTGCTGCTTCCCCTTCACCACTTAATGTGAGAAACAGAGGAAAAATTTAATCCAGTTCTACTCTACATGTCTCCACTTTCACAGAAATCATGACCCCTGGAGTGGAAAGCCCCTAGAGAGCAGTATGGAAGGAACTTTATTCCATCTAATGAAATCCAGTGCTGTGTACACTTATCCAGTGGTTTCTGACCTTTGGGAGTAGAAGTTATGTGGCTTAATGGTTGAGTCCAAAACCAGGCCTCTAGATGTAAAACTATCAGTCCGAGAGCCTCTTTTTCTTTTCTTTTTTTTTTTCTTTTTTTTTTTTTTTTAAGATCAAGCCATTTAAACCCACTTTTACACAGCTAATATCCTGAAATGCTTTGAAAGGGCTGAGCAACTCAGTACCTTGGCTTGGTCATTGTCCAGGAATGAGATACCTTCCCCTGTTCTTGTTTTCTATTGCCAGGGATCCTGAGAATACATCTCTGCAGAAAATGCAGTGACAGCCACAATTTATTTCTCTCCACTTCCCATGGAAGTGTTTTCATTTGCCAGTGTGTGAGCCAGTTTCGGCAATCTGTCCAAACTGTCTTTATAAAATCATACAGAAAAGGGTGTACAATTCATGGGACCAGAGAAAGTAAATGCTTCAGCAGCCTCTCAGAGTTATCTGCCTAAAACAGGGACTTCTGGATTCCAGTTCCTGTTCCTTGTACTGGGTTTTGCCAAGCAGTTCCCAAGTGCAAGGATGTACTCTCTTTACAAGCTATGTTATCTCTGGCAAGAAGCATAATCTGACAGCAGCGACCACAGCAGCTCAAGTCTCTCTGAACCCAGACTGCCATTATCCTGCTCTTCATCTCTGCTTCAGGCAATGTAATTCTACCCTGGCTCATATACTGTCCCCAGCACTTTTGAAACAAGGAGCTGTTTTCATTGAATTACATACATACATGCGGGGTTTTTTTTTGCTGTGTTAATTTCTGAGCCATCTCACCCCCTGTCACACACTTGCTCTTGGCCACAGGAGAAAACCCATGAGGATGCACAGCTCCCAGGAGCAACACCTCACGACGTCCCTATACTCAGTGTTGCCTGGTTAACTAGTTTAGCTAGTTGGCTGGTTTTAAAACATTTGTGGTATTTCTGGATCCTGTGCAATTCTCTGCATGCCATTGTTACAAAGCCTAGGTGACTAACTTACGGCTTGGCATTTTACTGCAGAGATTTAAATACCTGAAAGAGAGTATTTTTACAGCACACTCTTTTGAACCTAGGTTGTAGTGTCTGAATCAGGGTTAAAGTTCCTTGTTTCAAATCAGAAATTACAACCTCAGGCAAATCACCTAAACACTAACACTTTAGAGTAAAACCACTTATGAAAAAAGCATGGCTTTTGGGTATAGCTGCTTAAGAAGGAGAAGGATTCTAAATTTATTGACAGGAGAAAACAGTAAAAGTTACTTGCATGTGTAGCTATGAAGCAGGAGCTAGAAAAGTTCCTGTGCAATGACATTTAAATAAATGAAATCACTTAGTTTCTTTTTAAAGTAAGGCAGACATAGGCAACTCAGCTGTTTGTGCTTTAAAAAAAAAACAAACAAAACCAAAAACAACCATGGAGTAGTATTAGTCTGTTTGGTTACACTGAAGAAACAGAAACATATTAGTAAAAGTTAAATATATTTAGTATTTTGCTGTTTCTGTGCATGCTTTATATATATAAAAATAGGTACTTTGTAATAAGATATTCAAGTGGGTACTAAGATTTTTATGGAACACTCTTAACAATAGTAATGCTTCTCCGTGGGAGGAATTTATTAGTCAAATGAGTGGTAAAAACTAACATTTCCCATTCAAGATTAAAGCGCACAGACCCCTCTTGTGTGTGTAAGAAAAAGAATATAATATATCCAATGGCACCATCTGCTGACAGGTTCAGGGTGCCAAACCCTTTCGTGGATTTTCAGATATAGGGAAAAATACTGTACATTCAGACTTCACATATTTTAAAAAATATTATTTTTGGCGTGATTTTAAGGGGACTTCAGACTTGGTATTGCTACAAATTAGTTTTGTTTGAGATTAATTTTTTGGATAACGAGCTTTTGGTCTGATTCTTTTCCTTCTTCAAGTATTAGTCTGGAGTTCTTTTTTTGCTAGAAACTGTCTTGAAAGTGTCCTCGATGGGACAAGACAGGAAAAAGCATATCATTATGTGAAGAAAATTAGGCAATGTTGAATCAAAGCAAAGTGATCTCTTTTTTTTTTTTCCCCATCATTTTGTTTCAAAGTATCCTTATCCTGATATTTAGGTGGAAAAGAGGACATCAAGTAACTATGGAAAACCAGGCAGAATAACCAGCAATATTCTGTGAGTCACCATTAAATAGCATTTCTTTATTTTTCTTTTTTTCCCCGATAACTTTCTCCTATGGCTTAGGACACATACACTAGCAGTGCAAGTAATTTGTATCAATGCCTCTGTCAAAACATGGCAGGAGGGAAGCTGCCAGTGTGATTTCAAACACAGATTAGAAGGGAGCAGCTTGCAGTATGGGACATTCTGCTGGCAACCAAGGATTAATTCAGAGCTCAGACAAAAGTGACTATCACAAAGCTACCCAAGGCTTTAGGTTTAATAGTTATCATTTTATCACAATTTACAGCTGGTCTGGGCATCGGTGGGCAGTTCCTAAGCATCCACTGAGCACCTTTTACTATTATACTTTTCTTAATTTACAGAAGAGAACAAGAGCTGGTTTTACAGAAAGGCTTCATTTATGCAACTATCACATTGTTTAGTTGCAGTGTACACATTTTTCTCTGCTGCCAGGAATTTGGTGGATTTTGAACAAGGTTCTGTTGAGCAGACTGACTGCTGCCTATCCGAGGGGTGCCTCTGTAGCAGATGGCGTGTCCCTTTACCCTGCTTTGTTCTCACCTGTCTGTCCTTGTACTTCCAGCTCTTTTACAGAGAAGTCTGTGCTAGAAAAGCAAAGCTATCTAAAGAAACAACCAAAGGAAGCTTAAAAGTGTGGGGGTTTTGTGATGGTAAGATGCTCCAATTCAAAGCACTTGTACACTCCTGTTGCACAAAAACCTGATTTTTTTAAGACAAAATAATTTGAATGATATACACTTCAAAGAAAATCAGTTTCAAGTGCATTTATTTTGAAATAAGAATATTATATGCATATATTCATATTAAATAATTTATTAAACATAAGAAAAAAATACTCTTAAAAACTAATCTGACACTTTCACATTCTATTTTATATTAGGTGACTATAGTTAAGTATGTAGACAAACAATAAAATTGTCTCAAGCCAGCCATAAAAGCAAAGTGCACTATTGCCTAGGGCAGTGGAGGAGCAAAACGACGATGGTGCTGCCGCTTCCCCCATGGGAAGGATCACTGTGAGTGAGCACCAGTGAATGGAGAGGAAGCAGGGGAACCCCTTCCATAACTCCCTATCCTCTCTTCCCACTATTTTGTCCTTCATCACTGAAGTACCAAGTTAGGTTTTGCATGTGCTGACAAGAAGCAGTGAAACAGTTCTGCGTACCAGGACGATACATCGAATATAATTCATTCCCTAACTGATCACACAGGGATTGCAGCTTATCCATGTTCTCTTGTGTCTTCATCCCAATTTATTTCATTTTTCTTGTTAGTTTAAGGACGCCAAGGTGGAAATTTGGTATGTATTTATATTGAAATATTAGCTAAAGTAGCATCTTTCAAAAAGCTTTTTTAGATAAATGCCACAACTAGCACATTTTTTTTTTCCCTCAGAGTGGCATTTCTTAAAAAAAAAAAAAAAAAAATCTTCATTTTTTTTTGATTTTTAGCAGAGATAGGTCTTGTTATAAATTAAACATTTCTAAACTTAGGCATGCTTACATAGATATTATACAGCTTTTCTATTCACATGATGTAAGATGGTATTTGAGCAACATGTGCCTTAAATACAATCTTGGAAAGTTTGCTTACAGGTATTTGGAGTAATAAAAGATTTAAAACCATTATTTTGGTTCTATTTTAATTGTTAAACTCCGCCAAATATTTGCCTTCTGATAACAATTTACTGAAGTTATTTTTGTTGCGTGTGTATTCAGCTAGAAATATTTCAGGGCACAGATTGTTCCTAAATAGGGTCAGACTTATTTATGTCCAGTGAACCTTTTCAAGAAGGGTGTAAAAAAATGTGTTTGTGTGTGTTTGGGTTTCATTCACACTACCTAACAAACATCTTGAAAGGGAGTAAGGAAGAACATTGCTGCTGAATAGCAAAGAAAAATTTAGAGAATATGAAAACCAAACGTAACAGTGCCCTCACCACTGTTTCAGTATCAGCTAAACCTACAGGGCATGAAAGGTCATGGAGGCCACCAACTGCCTGTGGTCTCCATTACCCAAGGCCCAATTTATGTCTAATATTCAAATAATGTTACTTAGTGAGTGTTGCTCTGTACTGCTGCATGCATTTGTGTTCTGTTTTGCATTTTTTGTTTGACAATACCAAGTTATTTATCTATTTTTCAGACACTGCATTCCAGAGTAGCAAATTAGACAACTGTAATTTCTACCCAGTGCCATGTCTTACTGCATATAAAAGTGCACTACTCACAAGAAACACATGAAGTTTTACTCTACCAAAACTATACCAGTGAATTTATACATATGGCAATAAAATTTATAATAAATATTAAAAAGTTTGTTACTTAACGTGAAATTAAACATTTTTACTTTTTTTCAACATACTGCTTGTAAGACATTCTAAGATCTGTACTACTTTTTTTAAAGGATAAATTAAAAAACATAACAGTAAGACTTGGAGAATCAGAACATTATAGTCCATACAGTACTTTTCCTAGGTAAATACCTATTATTCACATTATAACCATAACAGCTTTACCCTTTTTAAAGTAACAGCTTCAACTTCTAAGAATTTAATTTGTACATCCAGCTCATAACAACTGTTATGTTACTTGGTATATTCTCATTCCCAGTTTAGCACAAACTTTTAATAGTGCTCTGATGAAAGCAAATTCACAGTCTAAGCTGATGCAGGCAATTTCTCTTCATTGCCAAAACATTTGCCTACCCAGGTGTAAAACTTATTTTTGTTTTCTTTTAAATGACAAACATATCTCAAAAAATAATAAAAATAAAATAAAACATAATATTCAATATGTGTTCTTAAAAAAATACTTCTGCCAATCAGGTGATAGTTTGTAATTTAGATAAAATACATAACAAAAAGCAGTTTTAAGAGTCAATGATCACTCCTTTAAGTGGAAAAGAAGTCCTGCAGGTGGAAGATCTATGATTCACCCAGGTTAGTTTGTTCTCCACTAAAAATTCATAGGAATAAATAGTTCTAACCAGTGCAGATATTCCTTCTTTGTTCTTTTATCTCAGCATATCTCGTCTCCGAAATTGCTTCCACAGATCTCTGAGGTGTTCACTGGTTACAGTCATCACACAAGAGTAATATTCATTCCAACCGTACTTTGGAGTCTCCTGTGAAAAGTGAAAAACATACAATTGGAAAAAGGCATTGCTCACTAAATTCCCTAATGTTACATTAAATTTGGCTCAGACTCATACAAACTAGATATATGTTCTAATATTAAAATCATGAAAGATCAAATGCTTCTATATCTTAGAAGAAGTACTTCTATAAGATGAAGGCTATAAATCCATCCACAGGTTAAGTATTCAGAATGCATCCTCACCTCAGAGCACACAGCTAGCATTCAACAAATAGCCTACGTATATATTAAAAGCTGTAAGAAAGGATTTCCTCTTTATTCAGGTATGTCCTGCTCTCTCTCTAGTTTTGTTTCTTGCTTCTTCATGTCGACACTGGACTAAAAAATTCACCTCTAACACCAAATATAGAGCACAGAAAATTATTGATGTTAATGAAACCAAGACATTAGCAAAAGCCAAATACAAAGTAGGCAGAAGGCATCTTTACACTTCATACTTTATACTAGGTTACCTTAAAACTAAACTGCATTGTAGTTCATTGACATCAGTAAGTGCCCACTGAATGGAGAGGAATATTGGCCAAAGGCAGGTCTGGGAGATTCACTAGACTCTATGCTGTCTGTAGTTATCACTGGATCTCACTATTTCTGCTGCTATTCCTAACTCCACAAGCCTGCTTTGATAGGAAGTACAGAAAGATGAAGAGGGGCTAAATACTACATCAGCTGGGGAAAGAGGCTAAGTAAGGAATCGGAATTGTAACTGTAGATAAGTCAGAAGCATTTACAAGTAATTTTAAATTGTAATCCATTTTAGAAATTAAGTCCAGTATCTGGAGGTAAATCGTTACAGTGTCAAGGTGAGAGATTGTCTGACAGATTGTATTTGTTGAACTGAGTGAAAAAATGAGAAGTATTGCAACACTGCAGTGTATTAAACCCAACCATTAGAGAGTAAAGTCTGCTCTCCGTTTATTCTTACTACTTGCATAATTAAAAAGCACATTATGCAGAAGCTGTAAAGATTCAGAAAACAATCTAATCCACAGTGGTATATCATAAAGACTTTAAATGAAATCTTAGAAACAATACTTATATGAATGCATAATTTAGTTGAGTAGTCAACCTTATGAAAAAAAATCCGTTACTTGCAAAATGCATTGTATTATTTCACACAGGCACAGTCAGCTCATTAACCAGTGACTTAAGTGTATTCATCCTTTATTTTATGGGACAGGTTCAGGCAAACGTTCATGAAAAACAGTAAAAGAAACAGTGAAGTACATTAGCTGTTTATCTGCTTATTTCTCATGTATGCATTGTTGTATCTACTCTCAGTGTACAAATCCATAGAAGGAACACTGTATCCACATACACTGCAATGCTGTCACATTTCACTGGAACATTTTCCTCCCACTGTATCCAGCTATGTTTTTAAGGTTCTAGTCAGGTTTGGGATCAAAAGTTTGGGTTCTGTAACTTCCAGTTACCTTTGTAAGATGAGTAACTAAGGTGTGCCTATCATACGCTTCTGACTGTATCTGCTTTAGAGGAGGTAAGAAACAGTCTCAGTGAGTAATCAACAGCTTCTTCAGCTTGTTTATTATTTTGAAAGCTATCTCATATGATAGATGTATTCAACTGCTGTATATTAGGGAAGTTTAGAAATTAAAAGCTTTCAAAATATCAATTACGTGACAAATCTTAATCACATTTGACTGAATAAATAAGTTAAAGAAGACAGTAATTTTGTATTGAAACATGACTGGAAATGAGGTTCTGAATCCATGCTTCAGTCTTTCATGTCTTTCTCAAAATTAAATTTCTTTCCTAGATCAGTTCCAAGACATTGGTTTTAACTATTAACTATTACTTCCTAAAAACCTTCCATCAGAAATTTAGAAACCCCACAAAATTCATAATATCTAGACAACAGTTCGTTTAATAAAAACACTACTGACACATACAACTTAATTTCTGGATTTACAGTTGTGACATATAGTATTTAATTTCTATATTTAGAAGTGAACAAAACTGGAATGATAGCTTAAATATCTATTACAGTTACTGAGCACATCAATAGTTTAGCGAACACTACTTTCAGATGGACTTGAATCTCTCCTGAAGTTGGCCTCTATCATCCTTCTTTGGAAATTAACTCTGAAAGGGTGTTGTTAGAAATCTCCTAGTTAACCCTTTGATAAGGCATTCAAGGTGGAGCTCTCCTCTCAGCTCTGTTTGGCAATTCCCTGCTAACACGTTTTCTCTGCTCTCCCTACAGTACAGGCAGAGGAGCACCTGCCGACGCCCAGTCAGGCTGTGTGCCCTGCAGGGAGAGACAAACTCTCCACTAACACTGCCAGCTGTTTGGACCACACAGAGTCTGTACAGTTGTTCCCCAAGGAAAGATTTTCATTATTTACTGGGGGGGGTATAACATTCTTTATCCTGTTAAGTAAATTGCATTAGTGCAGTTCAGACATATGGAATGTACAACACGCTGTCCCTTTTCGGGTTGCAGATTCAAAGCGTGGTATTATCTATGGTACATATGCCAAGTATCTTAATCACTTTCATCAGAGTTCTGTGTTTACCACAAAAAGTATCTCAAAGCACAGACAACGATCTGTACATTGATATTTGGAACAAAGTAAATTTAGAAGTCATTGTATTGTATCTAACTTCGGGATGTAATTGCAGCAGATTTTTGTATTTCACATACATTTATATGGGTTTTTTGTACCTCAGACTGAAATTCAATTACCCAATTGAAATTGTTCAGTTTCAAATCTCTGATGTTTCTGCCTTTATTATCTTTTCAACTCATAAACTAAATAAAAAATAATTATTTTTTAGAATTATGTAAAATTACTTTCACTGCACACTACGACAAAGACATAATTAGTTCCGTTCTCCTCCACAGTAACTAACTCCAAATCACTTCACGTGTACTCTGGCTAAACTTTCCATTTCCATTACCTGACACTTGCAACAAACTTTAATTTTACAACACATTTGAAGAAATACTGTCAGTTAAGTAGCGCTTTGCACAAAAAGCAATTCATAATAGCTAACAACTGGGTATGTTACTGTAATTCATCATAAGTGACAAGGAGCAGTTGCTCAAGTGAAAAGCAGTGGCTGACTAATGGAGGTATGTTCCCTCTCCCTTACTTATCTTGCACAGAGATCTACAAAAGGAAAACATCAGTGAGACTGGGGAGCTGGTGGGGTACCAGTCTGGGTAAACTGATCTCACCTCTCATCCTTACAGACTTAGCTTTTCCACGGTGCTGGAAGCCAGCCATCACCCCAGATAAACAGGATCCGAGAAACTTAGTGTACCTACATTCTTTGGTTTCCTGACATGCTGTTCCAGAGTTAGGGAAGAAAGACTTAAACGAGGCCCAGCACACTCAGTGACCTATACAAGTGCTCAGAGGCATGACAGGAAAGGGGATCATTCAGAAGGTCCGACACCAGTATGCTGTTGTATGGAGCCATGTGAAGATGGTTATTTGGCAAGAAATCTCCGCTTAATATTGTGTCTCAGAATTAAAAACAAGCGAATGACAGTGAAACCCTCCTGGCTCAGGAGGGTGTGAAACGTGCTGGCTACTGCACGAGGAGCACTCGCACCAGACTGCTGGCTATAAGGCCTTGTTTGTCATGGCATATGACAAGCTTTATTCTTCCCCACTGCAGAACAATACATCTGGGACCTACTTTAGCTTTTAAGTCTTTGTACCAACTACTGTAACGTCTATAAACAGGAAAAAAGTGCTGGCACCAGAACCTTAAATAGCAAAGGAGCAAAATCTTGCTTCATGTAAGAGGGGAAATGTCTGCTAATGAGTGTCTGCTGTGTCCTTTGCATGACAGTTTCACAATACGGCTCCAGAATATCCACAGCACAGCTTTTACACTGAAGCCCACAGTACAATCTACTTTTAAGAATGAATATTCATGTGGAAGATATGCAGAAACTGACACAGTGATCATGTGTGGGCACAGTGCCTATTTTTCCTGATATAGCTTTAATAGTGCCAAAAATACATTACTGTTTTCAAGAGCGTAACTATAAATCAGAGTAGAAACAAGTGAGTAACAGTCTCTCAGAAAGAAAGATCTGCCTTTACAATTTTCATTGGTAAATACTAATAGCTATCTGAGAAATTACTGAAAAGTGGTCACAGGACAGACAGAAAACAGCAACGGAAACTATGCAAGATTACTTTTCCCTATTCCAAACACCGTACAAGATCGCAGCTGGCTCACAGAACAGTGACAGCATGAATCACTCGTTGGCAACTCCAGAATAAAATGTTATCACTTCAGGCAAAACCACAACGTGACAGTTTGAGCTATTACATCGCTTACAGCCGGAGAACCCATTCTGGGATTTTGGACCAGGGAACACAGCAGTGACAGTGCAACATTCAGCCATTCCTGCAAGCATGCCAGCACACTCACTGGGCGGCCAACACATACCGTCATTTATCTGCTATAGAGTTCCTTCCTCACGCAGGATTTGAAAGTAGTGTACCTCTGTATAGGCTTGTAGCCCTGTGGAGCAGAAGATGGAGAAGTGCGCAGATGCAGACAACATGTGGAGGCAGCCAGAGGTAAGCATAAGACCACAGTATCATGAAAATACAAAAAATGGGTTTTCAGTGACAAATAGCTAGAAGATACAGTATAGTATGTGGTAGGTAAAATGTTTATCCTTCAGTCATTAAGTTCCAAATCTTTCAGTTTAAAAATGGGATTTATACAGGAAAGGGAATCTTCTTACAAATTTTTAAATTTTTTAAAAAAGTGGAACTATTTTAAACCAAATTGCAAACAAATAAAGCATGTCTGCACATTTTGATAAGTTTATGGCAATACTTTGAATGACCGCTTGATGGCAGCTCAATATACTAATTTGTTTAAAGCTAATAAAACCAAAAAAGGTTTCAGATTATACTACTATATTCCAGACAGACATTTTATTTAATAAACTCTTCAAGAGATTTACTTTTTTTTTAAAAAAAAAGTGGATCTAAAAAATATATTAAAAAGAAAATTTATTATGTGCCTATAAGGGGTAGCAGCTGACCTTCTACAAGTTTCTAAGTTTATGGCTAAGCTTTTGAGTAGGACAAAGCTGGTCATTACTGGCTGATCTTTCAGATTTCCAGTTGCATTTGGCTTGTATAATTATTTGCTCTTCAGTATCTTTGCTTTTGTCACACTATGTAACTAAAAAATGCCCTTTTGTAAAATACACGGTCCTAGTACCAAGCTCTGCGATTTTTGCCCTCAAAATTCTTCTGGGCAAACTTTTTAGTAAAACATTTTTTTTTTTAGAATTTGAATGACTAAGTAATTGTAAAATCATGCTTGGAGTCATAGGCCTATTTTAAACTGTTATTTTTAGACATTTTTAGAGTGATTAATCAGAGACTACATTGATTTGGGCAGACATTAATTGTAGGATACTTAACATTAAAATCAGGTATTTACACTTTATAAACCGATTCAAATTTCTCATGGCAATAATTTCCATATTGCTACAAAATACTGTGTAAGCAGAAGCTATAATGTTCTTTTATCTGTATAATGGAACTGACCAAATCTTAATATGAAACAGTTATTCACAAAGAACAGGTGAGTAATTTGTTAGTTTTGGTTTAACACAAGACAGCATTTGAACCTTACACATTTGTAGGAGCAAGAGGTTAAACTTTTACTTGTTCTGGCCACACTTTTTTTGTAACTTTTAATGTACAAAAAAGTGGAAGCAATTAATGTCTCTTTCTGCTCATTTTTTCTGGGCAAGATGTTCTTACATGTTTTCTTCTTTTCACTCTAAACCAAGACTGGTGTGAGTAGGGAGTACTTACTGAACTGAAAAAGCAAATTTTTGCAGAGTATTTTCTACTACACACTCTTGGAAAAATCAGGTTTACGTGACACTTATGAAAGTTTACTGGAAATTGTAATGTCTAAGTTTGGTACTGCAATTGTCATGGAAGACTACTGATCAGTGAAAATAATGCATTTTTCTGAACAATCTAACAAGTCTGTATGTAGGCAAGTCTAAATAGAACAATTATAGGGTCAAATCATGATCATCTCCTATGCAATCCAGGAGATATATTTAATTAAAATAAGACATATAATTTGTGAAAGATGGTTGGCTATTCTTTATAGTCTATTAGAATATATTATAGTGGCCTGGGCAAAAGAAAGATACGTGCATAAGACTGAGTAGTGCTGGACACTATGGATTTTTAAGGATTATGTGTGGTTTCTGTCATGCATTTTGTGAAATTGAAACGTAATACATTTACAAGAATTACTTAGTAAGCAGACTGTTTTCTGTTTAACATACACTGCACACTTACAATTAGTAAACAATTAAAACATATAGCTGAACATCTTGAAACGGTTATGAAACAATCATCATTCCCACACCATAATAAAAGGAATTGAGGACCAACAAGGAAATAAATTTGTTACAAATGCAGTGGTTGCTATCCACATTTTACATTTGACCATAATATTACAAAAATAACAGGTAAACTGTTAGACTAAACACCATTTCACAGAAAGTTCTAGAATTATATTTAGGAAGCTAACTAAAAATGACTAAAATTACATTACAGAAATAACATACTGAAATGTCAATTTAGGAACCATAATACATTTTAAGATTTATATCAAAGGGATGAAGTTGTCAGTAAGGGCACCATTTTACATTTAGTTAAAAATGTTAGTATCTGACATATGAAGAAAAAAATGTTACTTTTACTGATCATATGCTAATAAAACATTTTCTGCTATTACAAAATTCCTCTGTACTACAGAGAACCTTGAGAGGGCAGCACGGCCTATACATTCACCTAAAAGGCAAAGCATAATTTTCAAGCTTGTTCCCTATGAAAATTTTCTGCAAGTAATTTCCTGCCCTCTAGCTTCTGTTGATTTAATGTATTAGATACATGGTTAAATTATCAAAGGTAGCTTTGAACCAGAATATAGCACTGTTCAGCACAACTTCACAAATTCTTTATTTGAAAATTAAAACTACCTTTCACAGCAACTCTTCCCAACAGTTATTACCAACACTTGGTACGTTAAATGTTTTAGAAGAGCCACTGTTTGACCTTTAACTAAATTGCCTGAGTTTGAGAGAGATAAACTCTCTTTTCCTTGCAAACCCAGACATAATCGCTACCATTGTTATAATTCTTAACGCCTATCTATTAATCACACAATACAGAAGAAATGACAGCATGCAGAGGATTTCTCATCTCCATTTGGCATGTGTACTATAAAGAACTATATGTTCTCCATGTATTGCTTTCTAATTAAAAAAAAAACAGGCAATTAAGAAGGAATTTGTCTTACAGACCACTTCAAGATTTCTATACAGCTTACACCTTTAAACATATGAACTGTTGGTTTGCAACTTACTGGTGCTGCAGGTGCTAAAGTAATGGTAAATAGTGAAGTCAGCGAAGATAACTACAAAAATTAGAAACCTTACCCTAAACCCTCGATTGAGTCTGTCTTTCATAATGCCGATAAATTCCTTATAACTCAATTGGTCATCTCTGTCCACATCAAAAATCTTGAACACTGTGTTCACTAAATGTGGTGAAAGCTTCACGCCTGTGGCTACATACACAGCACGTTTGAATTCATCTGCACAAAGAGAACATCGGCAGAAAAAATAAAATGCATTAATTTAATCCTACTTGATGGACAATATATTATGAAATGCGAGTAAACATTCACGTTTTCACATTTAAACACTCAAAAAAAAAGAAAATGTGAAAGTCAGGACTGAATTTCACAGTTCTAAATGAAGTAGTTCTCAACTGATATAAAATGCTAATGCTTAATTGGTATCAATTATTTTACACAAAAGACAATAGTCCATATACTATACTATGTATAATAGCAAAATTAGAAAATCATGTTACAATTAAATACTTAGATTTAATTGTAACATGATTTAAGTTACATATATACTGATGGCATCTACTTAATTGACACAAAACAGAACCTAAGAAACAGAGCAGAGATAAAAGAGCATACTCCTTTGTCAAGGCTGCATGAGGTAGGACTATGCTGGTGTTACTGTGTCAGATCCATGAAGATGCTACCTGAGCAGAGCACACAAGCCTGATGGCTTCACACACTCTTCACCTTGTACTCCCCAACCATCCCAACTGTTGTATTAAGGATTTTAGTCAGTACATACCTGCTTAGTTCTTTCAGCTCCCACTTACTGATATGTTCAAAAATCTGTCTAAACCTTCTTTGGACCTTCTGACACTGTTACCTTCTACGGCCTTTGTAGAAGGCCAAATTCCAGACATCCGCCGTGTAAAAGAAATGCTTTTGTTTGCTTTGAACTGATCTCTCATTGGTGTAATCAAGTGCCTCAACTCTTGTATTGCAGGATTTGGTGCATTCAGCTTATCTACCACTTCTATGACTTGGTAAAGCTTTATCACATCTCTTATGATATGACTGAGCCTTTCCCTCCTAAATCTGGAGTCCTAGTCTTTTTAGCCTTTTACCTGAGACATGAGAACTACAAACAAGGAAACAAAACACTTTTGTATTTTTGTCAACAGTTCAAAACATTTTTGTGTTTTTGTCAACAGTTCTGAATCTTTATCAACAGATGCTTATAAAAATATACATACTTACTTACCTTGACCTATGGAACGACTTGCAAAATTATACATCTGCATTGCAATTGCAAAGTCTTCTAGGTTGTTCAAGAACTGGAAAAATGATCTAAACTCATCAAATGTGATACCCTAGAAAATAAAACAACAACATCCACCTTAAGAATTATCAATAGTGATGACAACTGAATAAATAAACTTTGCAGTTACATTTGTCTACTTCATTTAAGAATAGATGCTACACCCACTGAAAAAATAGAGATTTGTACTGAAAGACAATAAAGAATTGGAGTCTCCTGAGGAATGCAAGATGTCTTTCCTCTTTGCTACTGCAATGGATAGCAATTCTATTCTCACCCAAAAAGCAGTCAAAAATATTGTTCCATAGCTTAAAGCAATCTTTAAGAATTCCAGTATTATTATGATATGGCAGTTAATACTGAGAGTAAGAGCCTAGGGTTGCACGAATATTGGAATATGCTTAATACTGAAAACCTGCAAACCACTATTATATATATATTTATATATATATATGTGAGTGTGTGTGCTCACATAAATACACTGAATGAATTCATAAACGTGTTATGATCTAATTTAAGCTTTGTACTTTAAGGTGAAGTTTTTTCATATCCAGATTTAGACACCTAAATCTCTTCAACTGATACTCTCAAGTATTAAGTACTGAAGGGTTTGTCCAGCTATTTAAAAAATTCTTTTGCGTTTTGACCCAACTTCAAAATACCTTCTGTGAAAGTTTCACGAAAAGTGCTGTTGTTGAAAGACCTTGTTTTTTCTTCTTTCCCCATGATATTTGCAAAATACCTAGAATGGTGGAACACCAGTCCCCAGCTAGAATGCTCAGTTACTATCGCAAAATAGCAACAATAGAAAATGGCTATCAAAATCTTGAGCTGACATTTCAGGTTCACAACGATTTTAAAAATGCTTAATTTGCACCAATTGGTCTGTAAAGATTCTGAATGTGGGCGATACTGTAGGAGGTCAGGCTACTGCAAAAATCTTGGCTCTTTCCATGTAACTAGAGAGGAGATTATTAGACTAGAGGGAAAGTATCCCTTGAATATAGGTAAGGCTTAGAACCACTGGTCTTGCAGTTTCTGTTTCCAGCAGTGACTAAAAACTGCCGCCCTGAGTTGACACTGAAGATGAAGCAGGGAGATAAAGGAGCTGCACCTGCAGTCCATGGCTAAATTGTACATACTCCATAACATTTTAGCAATGAGAAAAATATCTGACTTCACTTAAGAGTTCTGCAACTTCTGCTGAAATCACCTGCAATCATACATGTTTATTTCCACTCAAGGAAAAACAACAAAGGACACGAAAGAGGCAGAAGGGCAGGCAAAAAAGAGAGATGGGCATACAGCATTCTACTATCTCTATCCTTTCCTACAATCATATTTTGTTCAGCTGGTAACTGTAATAACATTTTTTATTTGCCATACATTTTGCATTTTGGCATAGGAAGTTCTCTATGTGTAGTTATCCCAGAAGTATCCTATTGGAAACTATTTATTTTCTGTATAAAAAGAAATCAACTTTTTAATTTATTTGGACAGATTATATTTTACCACAGCAAAGAAAACTGTTATGTTAATGCACCAGTGCTGTTAAAAATGCATAGACTTTCTTCAGTAATTCAAGATGCCATCTTAAATGAATCACTGCTTGGCATCTAGTTAGTAAAAGGAGGGGAGCACCCTGCGAGCAGGCCACATGCCAGCTGAACGTTTTAACATGCCTGCAGTACACCACATGATCACCATGTTGCTTTAGAGGCTTCTACGTACACCATGAAAGATTAACACTGCCAGCTGTGAGAGTAGCTGCCTATTAATTTACAGGCTAGATAAATTTTACTTGTAAGTGCAATCCTTTAGTTTGTATTAGTACTGCACCATATCACTGTCACAGAGAGCACATGTGACATACAGATACATGGCACTGGTCAGGTGCCAGGATATTCCCAGAATGCAGCATAAGCAAACCTGTAACTGAGTGATCCAGCTTTCTACATGGAAGTTTGCCTTAGCTGATGTTCCCACCAGAGATCAAGAAGGTGAAACTACTGTAAAGACTTGCTATCAGAGCAGTGGCATTGGAAGACTTAGAGATGAACTTCAAAGAGTACTTTTTTGTATTTAAAAGTGTCTGCACTTACACTTACTGGATCAAATAACTATCTCTCTATACCTACAACTGTCATTATTTTTCAGTTACCCGAGTGATACTTAATATCATTGTTGTTATACAAGCCCCAAAGTAGTGTGTTCCCCCCCCCCCCCCAATTTCCCCCTAAACAAGGAAAAAAACATCTAGGAATTACGCAAAAAGAGCTTTATACCACTTCTGTCGCACTGCCTTGGCTTTGAATATTGAAAGAGTTTTAGACCTTTTACAGTAGTTAGAACTGAGAGCCTCAGCAACTAGACCAGGACCTCAGAAAGTGTTGTTGAACAGGAACTTTCATCTCAATCTTACTCCTTCATTTTACACCTCATCTCATGCAAGACAGACAGCCTTGCTTTCCCTTTCCACTCCCCAGCTATATTTACCTCTCAGTGGACTTAACTGCTCTACAACCACAGGAAGAATCAGATAATCCACATATCTGAACAGAAAACCCTTGAATTTTGACATGTTTCTATCAGGTCAGCTGACTGATCTTACACTGTAGACTGAAATTACAATGTAATTCCTCAAATAAAAAAACCAAAACAAAACACCAAAACCACACCACAAAACTGTCCAAGCCTATTTATTACTTTTCTTCACAAGCTCTGCTGTCAATGCTATTAAAATATGTAGCTACTGAAAGAGTTAGATTTCTAGGGCAGATTAATCTGATCTCCTTCTGTAAACACAAACAGAAGCACTATATATCCAAAGCATCCCTTATCTGAAGGGCTACTTTTAACGCTATCCTGTTGATTTTTATTGCATAGCTAATGCAGAGTTGCCACTACATTTCACTCAGGTACAATTCTGACAACAAACCTGCTGATAAACAAATGAAGGACTATGTACCTCATGACCATTACTGCTTTTATTATCCGTCTCTTTGGCCATTAATAAGAACCCCATACCCATCAATAATTGCATACAAGTGATCCATTCTTAAGACTATACAACAACTAGATAAAGGGCATCAATATTATTTCTGAAGAGGTGCTATTCCAGTGGCAGTGCAAAATAGAGGAATAAAAAGGGGTTTTAATGCCTCATTTCTACAATTTTTTTTTTTTCCAAGTCTTATGGCTTTTGCTGTTTACACTGAATTTTCATGTAATATAAAGTTTTGTTATCTAAATTATAAAAATATTACTACCTAAATCAAATAGAACATAACTCTATTTACTCTTCTATTTTTAGTAATCTGAAAAACATAAGACATGCAG
The DNA here is from genome assembly GCF_000691845.1 of Merops nubicus. Taxonomy (NCBI): domain Eukaryota; kingdom Metazoa; phylum Chordata; class Aves; order Coraciiformes; family Meropidae; genus Merops; species Merops nubicus. The sequence continues at coordinate 705 of NW_008583201.1, read as the reverse complement.
TTTATGATCGGAATAACAACCTGGTGCTAATTAATTCAGTGACAGAATCTCATGAAGTCCAACAAGACAATGTTTTCATCTTGATGACACTAGGACTGGATGCTGTGGCCCACTGCTGTCCTAGCTAAACAATTACCTTTTCTTCAGGAATCCTGCAGCGCATGTTTTCCAGGTAACTTGATGTATTTTCCACATTTGTATACCTCAAAAGAATATGGGCAAAGTCTTCCTCACTGATGGTGTTCATCCCATTAGAGTAGGAAAGGAATTCTATCTCTAGAACCTCAGTTTGTAGGTTATCCATAAATCTAAAGCATAAACATAAATATGAAGAAATAGTAATACTCTATATTTCTACTATTCATGTCCTTAAGAGACTCACAGAATATAAAGTAAAGTAGCATTATACAAATTAGTTCCCTTTTTGTAGCACTGATTGCATATTTGGTAAATTCCTTACCTATGTTGACATATTTTCTAATCAATACAACAATCTTAACTCAAAAGATTAATTGTTATAGTAAAGATTAAAATAACTTAATACTTATACTTCTAATTTACTTCTCGTTTGTGTTTGCTTACTTTTCTTCTTCAGTGGGTCACTGATCTTATATATGCTAGACTGAAAACTGTATAAAACCAGCTATATATATATAAAAAAAAAATAACTTCCCTGAGTCTGCTTGTTGTGGTTTGAGGCTTGGA
>NW_008583200.1:0-3831 GCF_000691845.1 Merops nubicus | reverse complement strand
GGCGAGGCTCTCGTGCCTGGAGGCCACCGCAGCAGCCGCTCTCCGGTGCGGCGTTCCCGCTCAGAGCTGACGCGCTGGGGATGGGAGGCTGCACACAGGGAACGGGCTTCTCAGCTAGGGAGAGGTTCATACCACACCACTAAAACTGAAATTGTTATTCTTTGTGCAGAATTATTCTTCTGAACTTAACCCAAGCTGGTGGTGCACAATACGACCTCTGGCATCTTCTCTCACCCCAGCCAATATTTCTGTCTCGCTTATTTTGAGTGGTCTTTGAATTAGAGGAGATTAATACCCAAGTTCCCGACATTCTCTTCAGGCACATGTTTTTATAACCTCTTTTTGAAAGTGAGTACCACTTGTTCCACCAAAAACTAAGGAACTGCATCTCGGAGCTGCTGTGGGAGCCGTCACCGGCACCTGATTGAATATCCTGGCTGGGGAGAAGGCGGCACCGGGGGGACATAAACCAGAGGGGGTCGGTCCCTGCACCAGCGCGCGTCCTCCCGTGGCGGCGTGTGCCGGGCAGGCAAGTGAGCTGCCATGGGGCCACTGCTTGAACAGGTGATGCCTGCGAACGTCAAAACCACTTCTGCCTAATTAGCTGTCGGTGCTGGATGTGAGCTCTGCTCTGGCACGGGAAGCCGTGTGGGGATGCACATCTTCTGCCTCGAAATACAGCTGAGCTTCCAGAGTCATCTGCCAGAGAGGACCCTCGTCCCCGTGCATTTTGTGTGCAGTTGGACTGGGACCACTTTCCTACAGCACAGGCTGTCCTTCCTCCTGCTGCTGGTGGACGGCTCTCCTCCCCCTGTGAGGCCTCTGGGATCTCTGTGCTTTTGAAATACTCCAGACTTTGCCAAAATTCCCATATTTCTGCTCAGCCTCTGATCTTTGCATTTCCAGTTTCAGCTGCTCAGAGTTTTGGGGTAATTATTGAATGTTAAAAAAAAAAGTATTATTCTTCACCGAATCTCTCTGCCATTTCTGCTATGTTTCTTCTGAAAGAGCCCTAATCTAAAAGGATGCTGTTACTGGTGGTGATGAGCTGGAAGGGCGACTCCATCGTTAGGAACAGCGGCGATGCTCAAAGCCTGGGACAGTGCAGGCATCCTCCTCCTGCCTGCTTTGAGCAGTCATCGCTTGCTGCCCCTCCAGACATTGTGTGGTGGTTTGGCCAGAGCTGTTTTGCTCAGAGACCCAAGCTGGAGCATGAACAAGGTGTTCAAAAGCACAGATTGGCAGAGATGACAAAAATAGACAGAAAGAAAACCCAGAGCCTCACCTGCTGCCTCCCTAGGTGCCTTCAGAGGCCAAGCTAGCACCTGAACAGCTTTTCCTTTAGTTATGAAAACATAAATGTCCATCCATTGAACCGTCTTTTCCCCCTTAGTTAAAAAGACATTCTCTGATATTTCAGTTCCTTCTCCTGCGTTTGTCCCTTGTTAGACAAACTGAATTTAAATTTGCCTGCGAACGGGTCTCTGGTGCCAAGCGGGGAGCGCGGCTGGTGCCAGGAGGGGCCCTCGCCGCGGGCACCTGCAGGGACCGACCCGCTCGGGCGGGTGCAGGGGGCGAGAGCAGGGCTGCCTCATGTCCCTCATTCACAGGATTTGTTTTCTAAGGAAAATTTCTAATTTCTTCTGCTCTGCTTAGTGCTCCCGGCACTGGCCGTTCGTCTCTGGGGAGCTGCCTCCCGGCCATTCCTGCCCCAAGGAAATCCTCCTTTTGTGGGGGGAAGCAGCAGGGCGGGGGCTGGACGGAGCCGCCCGAGGTCCCTGCGGCGCTGCGCGGCCGAGTTCGGCTTTGTGTGCCTGTGGCTTTGGGGGGTTTTCTTTTCTCCTCTCCCTCCCACAGCTTTAAAAATTAACTTGCCTGGGGAGTTTCTCAAAATCTTTTCCTCTCTCTGAAATGATGGATAAGCCATGTAACTGATTGTCATGGCCCTGGAGAGGATAAACATCTTCTGGAGTTTAAAATAAAACCTCCTCACTTCTTGGTTAATAAGTGTTGAAAGAAGCATCAATAGAAATAACACAGGATTTCCATGACTAACAAGATGACCACATCAGTGAATGTTGTTTGGGGTTAAAAATGACTCAGCTTTTGCTTCCCCAGGGTAAGATGTTTTATCCCAGCGCAAGAGAGGCTGCCAGCAGCACTTTGAAGGTCTGGCAAACTCCACATAGCCTGGATTGTGAACTGGGAAGTGTTTGAATGCACAAAAAAAAAAAAAAAAAAAAGTCCTAAACTCTGCTCCATGTGTGAGATTTCTCGAAGATAAAGGAGCCCACAGCTTTATCCAGCTTGTGCTGACTCTTTTCTTTTCAAAAGCCTTTTCAGATGTTTTCACTTTTCTGCTTGCTTTGTTGAAAGATGTAAAAATTTAGGACAATGACAAAGTAAACATTTCAGAACTTTCTATTCTGAAAATTAGTGGCATTTTCAGAATCCCTTGAATTCCATTTCTGCACTGTCAGAAATTAAGATGTTCAAGGATTTTTGACTGACAAAGTTTCTGGGCAGGTTTTTGTTTATCGGTACTCTTTTGTTTTTCGAAGAAAATAGATTTATTATTCAGTAGAAACACTAGATAAGTAGATGTCTTGTCAAAATAAAGCAGGTTTTCTTTATTAGAGTGAAATAGTAATGAACTCATCTGCTTCCAATATTTATAAAGAGTAGGGAAGGCCATTAATTCTGCTTCTTGTGAATAAAACCATCTGTGATTTCTTTCCATTTGATGTGTTTTGGTTTTAATATACATTTTTCACAAATAAGTGCAGGGATTTTTTGTGAAAATGTCTCATTCAGAATCTCATAAAGAAGGAACGCAAAGAGGGGGAAACGAAATGTTTTGTTAGCTAAGTAATTTCTCACCTTGCACAGAGAATAAAATTCATGCCAACTTTAACACATTAGGCGACAGAATTACATGTTCAGCTCTAATGCAATCCATGACATGTAACAAGGCAAACAGAGTATGTTTGGAAGTTTGTTTTCCTTTGGGAATCACACAGTACATTTAACCTAATCTGTCCTGACACTTGAGTTAAAACATTATGAGCTTCTTCAGGGAAGCAAAACGGTAGATGCCTCTTTTTAAAGCGAAGCCGAAGTTAATAAAATGGGCGACATGTCAAGGAGAAGCAGCCAGATCAAACTGCAGTGCAGCTCTCCGGAGGAAACGGGTTCTAGGCTGGAGTTTTTTCCACTATAAATGCTGGAAGTCTCATAACATACTTCTGCTGAGGGTGAAATTTGACCTCTAGAATTTTGCTCGATTAAACTGAAAACTGTGAGAATATCCCAAGTGGGACCATTTTGTAGTTTGACTTGTGAGTGTTGGATCTTAAATTAAACGGAGTACTCATCCAGCTGCTCTGCCAGATTTTATTTTACGGTCCTCCCACCAGCTCATACAGAGACCGCACTTTCCGAAGCGTGTCCTGCGGCTCTCCAGAGCCACACCTGCCCACGTGAAGGAGCTCGCTGCCACCCGCCCGCTGCCCTTAGAAACAGCACCGTCCACACTCCGGGCCAGCGCCTCTGAGGGGCTTTCGTGGGAAGAGGCCTTTAAATGCTACGTGCTCAGCTGAGTGGCTCTCAGGAAGGTTAGCTAGAGTTATGAATTTTAAAGCCCCAATGTAACATCATCGTTCACCAGGACTGAAGCAGATCCTTGGGGGTTCCTTCAAAACGTACACCAGGGAGTGAAGAAACCTGGAGTCGAATAGCGCCTGTCCTCAGCCACCGGGCAGGACTGCCGGCGCTGCAGAGCGGGGCGGGCGCTGCCCCAGGCAGGGATAACCCGCGCCCGGCAGCTTCCCA
>NW_008583199.1:0-3341 GCF_000691845.1 Merops nubicus | reverse complement strand
TCCATCCCTTGGTTCGTGACACAACTAGAAATAATTATAGCCTGAGATGCTTGTGGATAGACAGTGACCTCATTAATCACTGTGATGGAGATGCTGGTAGCTCCCTGCAGTGAGTCATTATAGAAGTGCATCAAATAACAAACAATGACAGCTAGCTAGTAGTGAGTGAAGTCTGACAGATGGTCAATAAATGCAGAACTGACACATTTTTGTAACTAAAAGGTAGGTTTGAAGTCTTTTGGGCTTGTAACAGTGTTTCTCTGGAGCACCAAATCTGGGTCATAAAACTTAACATCCAGCTCAAGCCCTTTACATGTAAAGGAAAAGATAAAAACCCAAATCCTCTAAAGAGTAATCAAACTGCAGTATGCACAAGTTTCTAAATATCAGTGGCACTTACTAGTTCACTACCGTTAGGAATGCTGCATCATTTCTAGTCTGCCACTACACCATGCTGTGCACCACCACAATGAATTTTATGCTAATGTGATGAGACATCACACAGTTTGATATGATGTGGAACAACACAGTGGTGAAAACTTATGGACCAACATAATTACTTTCAGATAAGAATTATTAACTCAGCTGGCAGAACTCTGATCTAAATGTGCATGATCTGAGGATAAATAAATAGATTAGATAGATTTACTGAGAACAATTTGCAAGAATGGATATTCCGTTGTGTCTGACTTTGCACACAGCCCTGTTTAAAGTTCTTCTCCCTGCACAGTAGTACATACATGTATTAATCTCCCTCTTGCCCTTTTCAATACTGCTCTCTTTTATTAATATTTGCTTGTTTTCCTGGATTTGTCCTTTATAATTAATTAAAACAATCATTTTTGGTTTTGTCTGTTATTTTTTTAAAAAAAAAAGCTGACTTGGTTAACAATGTGTTAATGAAATAACTTCCTTTAGAAAGAGCATTATTGAAGGAGTAATCATAAAACTGGTAATTAAAAATAGATGTCTAGATCCTCATCAGGAGTAAAGCACTTTTAAACTCTGGAACTAAGCCAGTTTCCTTTTCTGCAGGATAGTCCCTGGAGTCCTCGTGACCTGCTTATTGAGGAGTTATGCTGGACCAGGGAAATACAGCAAAAGAAAAACTGCAAAACATGCTTGCAAATAATAACACTTGCCAGGTAATTTGGATTATAGTTGCTGAGCTTGTTTTTGCAAGTATCAAAGAGAGTAAGAATTTATTCGAAATTTAAAAACTAAAAATCTAAAGATTTGTGCAGGTACAAATATGCAAGAGAGCATAAGAATGCAGGCACAGTGCTTTGAAAAAACTGAGTAAAGGAGAAGGAAGTAGGAAGTTAGATAGGCTTCCTATCTAAGCAAAGGAAGCCAAAGTAAACAATGAGCAGCAGTAGCGGAAGACAGAAGTCATGGAGTGAGGTGATACCACCACAAGAATTCAAGAGGGCCCCATATCCTGGAAGACACTGAGGACCAGGGATGTGTTTGGTCATTCTGCTGATTGCCTGAACACCACTAGACACCGACAGAATAGATGACCTTTCAGTTTTACATAGTTTAGAATACTTAACAGAGGCATAAGATGCTGTTCTGTAAAGGCCCAAAGAAGAGACCTGGCACTAACACATTCAGTATGAGACAGAGACCACTGTGCACATTTATGCTGCTAAGAACAGAGAATAGCTGGTGACAGCATGACACTAAGTAAAGAGCAGAGTATTCAATCCATGCCCTTCTTCAGCAGATATATAAAGGTGATCTACTGTTTATAAGAAGGAAAAATGACACAGCAGCTTCCTAAAGACTGTGTTTCATTCCAGCTACAGAACAAAGCAGGTGAAGAAAACACATACCTAGCTTCAGGTTTCTTATTAGAAATACATTTGGCGTGACTTGCTGGGTTTGAATATGACAAAAGAAAAAAAATGAATTAATTATTGTAAAGCAGCTGATAGATCTGTTTATGAGTTTCATCAGACATTTTCTAAATAGAAAATAAATAAGAAGAGGGTGTCCTGTGTTGAGATAAGAGAAGTCAAAAAAGTTCAAATATCCTAAAGTATCCTCTGCCTGTATATTACCTCTGTCTGTTATTCCCAATGCTCAAAGGACAATCTGCTCTAGTAACTCTTAATGAGAAAATTCAAAACTGTGGGATTTTTTTCTTTCAGGCACAGTAGATCAGTAAGCTTGTTTCATCCCATCAAGGACCAAAACCATTGCTATGTGACATAGGTAACCATTCATGCAAGTCAGGGAGAAAATTACAAATAACTTGTAGTGAACTGTTCAAGAACAATTGATCAGCAGCAGTTTGTCCAAGCAAATGATTCATTCACCAATTATGAATAACAACTAATCAGTGAAAATTATGAATTTAACTAGGATAATCCAAAATTAGATAAAAGAATAAATTCACTGAAGCCATAATTGTAAGTAGTGAACCAAAACCAGAATCAGGTCTCCTGACAACCGCTTATCACCTACTGTCACTAGCCATTGCTGACTTCTACAAAAAAAGGAGCTTTTCAAATGTGTCTGCTTTTGAAAATCACTTCCTTGCTTTGCATTGTATCTTTTATATTTTCTTTTTCCATTTGTTTCATTTGTGAAAGGTTTCAATAAGAACTATTTGCTTCTAAAGGAAGTAATATTTCAAAGCTAGAATAGATTAATGGACATGGAAAAAAATTAAGTTGCTTATCGTTTTTTTTCTCGTTAACAGTACACTTTTCTTCTTAAGACAGCTATTAAAAAACAAAAGGAAAAAAAAAAAACCTACCCATAAGAAAAGAGTTGTCATTTTATTACCTACTCTAAGCCCAGTAATATTTTCACAGGCAGTATTGTAAAACAACTGTAAAGTGATAGAGTGGTAAAGGATTTCTTCAAGAAGATTGTTATGAAAATGAGTTGACCCCATCCCCTTTTGTCAATAAAATAGGGTATTACCTAAAGGCAGCTTTTGCAATCACATCTGAATTGGTTTCCAGGTTTCACAGAAAGGTCGATTCAAACAGTGACAAACATCACTTTGGTAGGCACCACTGCCTACCTTCAATTTGGGAAAGCTTTTATTAGCTCACATTCATGATGAGGGTCAGCTTTTCAGTGTTCTTTTCTGAAAGACTGAGGCATGAAAGCTCTCAAAATCTCCATTTACTTAATGAAAATAATATTACTGAATGAATGATAATCAAGAGATGTTTTCATTACGCCAAGTAATTTTCTGTCAGTATTTCGATTCTCCTTAGCAACATGTGTCTGTGAGTGTTGTGTCTGTGAGTGTTGCAACCTATAGGCCCTTTACAGTAACTGTCTCTCACTCCTGCTGTAACAGACAAGACTGTTTCTTA
>NW_008583198.1:0-1160 GCF_000691845.1 Merops nubicus | reverse complement strand
GGGCAAGCGGGGAGCCCGGGGCGGGAAGGGCGAGGTGCTGCTATCAGAGGCTATCTCGGTTTTAGCCGCGTTGCCAGTTAATTCGATTTCTGCGTGTGACACCTTAGCCAAAGGCAGAAGCGCCTGTCCCTCCCGGCCGGAGCAAGGCCCGGTGCTGCCGTTCTCTCCCGTCCCCTGTTTCTTCCAGGTGCAGAATAATTACAATAATGACTCCGATGCTCGTGTCTCGTAGCCCTCTCAGGGCAGATGCGATTCCCCGCTTTGCTGTGCCTGACAAACTTTAATTTCTGCCTGCTCTTTGTCTCTGACGCTTCATAGCATCGAGCCTCTTTTTTATTTATTTTCGGTAGGCAGCGGTCTGAATTGCCTGGCAGGGCTATAACCTGATTCTCTATCCACCTGCAGCAGCCTCCGCTTCCCTCTCACACTTCAATAACTCAAGGGGAATTCAGAGCAATTAGGAACACAAGGCTTTGAAAAGCTACAATTAGCATCCAAATTTCGCTTGATTACAGGCTTCAGTGTAGGCTGAAAGGAAGCTGCAGCGTTAGCATTTATAAACTGTAAGGGGGGGGGAACGACAACCTCTTTAAGCCACTGGTGTATCTTCGCCCCTTAACTGATTCATCTTCTCCACATCCCTTACAACATCTCGATTTAAAAAAAAAAAATTTTTTTTTTTTTGCCCACTGGGGGGTCTTTTTTTTTTTTTTTTTTGCCTGAATCCCACAGATGTGGCTGTAAGATAAAGGCAGCGCTGGCTGCTGAGGTGGGCTTTTCCTTTCAGCGTTTTATTCGCCACTGATCCAATCTCTCCCACTCCCACCAGGAAGATGGTTTCTTTGTGTAGAGCACTTTCCGCACCCTGCTTAACGGCGCGGAATAGGGCTTCACGGATTTATCGTTTCGTTTCGAAATTGGTGTTGACAAGCCAAAACACTTTAAACGAGGAAAATATTAAAACCTACTTGTGGGTCGTAAATTAGTTGGGGTGGGGTCCGGAGCGTCGTTGGAGGACGAGGGAGTAGAGGAAGCCATCCCTTCAGAAAAAAAAAAACAGTCCCTGGAGCCCGGGTCTCCACCGATATTCCTCTGAGGGGTGGGCAGCAAGGAATTTGCTGAAAGGCAGAAAAAGCGGTTTTTAGTCCGGTCTCCTGGAG
>NW_008583197.1:0-1315 GCF_000691845.1 Merops nubicus | reverse complement strand
CCAGCCCTTGACCTGGTTGAACCTCATACAACTGAGCATACAACAATCCAGCCTGGCCAGATCCCTCTGTAGAGCCTCTGACCCTCCTAGCAGATCAACACTTCTGCTCAATTTGATGTCATCTGCAAATTTACTGGGGGTGCCTCAGTCTCTTCATCCAGATATTGATAAAGGTGTTAAACAAGACTGGCCCCAGAACTAAGCCCTGGAATAAACTACTTGCTCACTGTAGAGCATAAGCAGCAGAGGTGCCTGTTATCAGAAGTAGCCAGAACGTGGTGACTCGCTCTGAGAATCGTTTTTACCTACCTATGTCTGAGCTGGCAGCGACAAGGACGCTGCCACCGCCGTCGATGAAAGCTGTGATGGTCTCCACATTGATGTTTCCACCAAAATCTGAAAGCACACACCAAAAATTCAGGAGTATTTCTCAGAAATAAAACCATGGCAGAATTAAATCACAGCAAAACACCGAGTCATATTCATCATGGCTGAAAAAAACACTACTAAAGGCCTGGATGTATCTGCAGTTTGCTACCCAGCACAAGACACAAAGGATAACACCTAAAGCACAAGATTTAATTAAAACTCACAAAAAAAGTTGGGAATACCTTTCCAAAAAAAACCCCAACAAGCTACAAAAATGCTTAAGCTTCCCCTCCTGTGCTTACCTTCTATGGAGGGTGAGAAGATGATCAAGTTGTCATACAGAAATTCTCCATATTTTATCAGGGACAGACCCGCGTCGTCCGCTGTCCGGAAAGTGAGCTCGAAGCCTCTGTCTGCAGCCACACAACAAAAATTACAGTTTTCTCATTTCCTGAAATCATCATGTGTAGCAGCAAAGCAGCACCAAGATCCAGACGTTTGGTTCTCCAATAAAAAGCAGTGTTTTGGAATAAGTGGGTTATGGGTTAGGGCCTTTCTGGGAACACCACTGGGGTGTTCCCACCTAAAATCAAGGGGGATTGATGCCTTGACGAGCCCGTTCGTGGTGAGGATGCCCTGCTGACCCCCATCAAGTGGGGATCAGTGCTGCAAGGGACCCAAAGTACATGCACAGCTAGGAAAACAACCCCAATCTCCTCCCTCAGTCTGGACAGCAGACTCCAAACACCCCTCTCAGCCCCAGAAAACCCCTATCTTCCCTTCATCTGACTAGGGGACCCCAAACATGCTTCTCAACCCGTTTCCTCCCTCGGCCTGATCAACAGATCCCAACCCCCTCCTCCCCGCCCTCAGCTCCAGAGAACCCCAACCTCCTCCCCCAGCCGACCAGAGCAGCTCAAACACCCCTCTCAGCCCCAGGGAGCCC
>NW_008583196.1:478-14196 GCF_000691845.1 Merops nubicus | reverse complement strand
AGAGGAGGATGAGAAGCAGGAACACGACATCTCGCTCTTCGTCAAGGTAGGGTGCTGGGGAAGCTGGGTTGACCACCCTTCCCTCCTCCAGGAGCCCCAAGCAGCTCCTGTGATGGATGGCGTTTAAATGTGACAGGCAAAAGTTCAGCCTGGCTATGTCGATTTGGTTATTAATGCCCCAAATAAACGTGCCTTTGACTCCTCATTCTTTCAGCAAACCACAGGAGGGTCGGGACAGGGCTTTCCACGTGGTGGCTAAACGCCAGCTCTGCCCATCCCCTCATCCCTGGCTGCTGGTGGTACTACTCAATCCAGAGTAGCACACACCTGACCTGCAAGCTGGTCTCTGCCATAGGTTCCCCTGGTGGGCCCTGTGGTGGGTTACTGGAGGTTTCTCTAGGTTTAATTTGCAAGAGTATGCAGTGATCTCGTTTTCTGTGGCTCTGCTTGTGCCCTACTCACCGTGGGGCTGGGATGAAGGCTAGGGGTGGGAGTGTACCCAGCAGCATCTGTTTGGAATCGCTTGTTGTGACTTGTGATAACAAGGAGTTCTCAAGAGAGAAGCCAGAAGAAGGGTACACATCACATCATGGGAGCTGGGGTGGATGAAACAGGAAATTATTTGAACCGTGTTACAAGCATTTTCTAACTTCCAACATGAGCTATAGTCAAAATTTAGATAATTGCCAAAAAGTTTGGCAAGGCAGCATTCAGAGAGTCAGTAAACTGCCCAGCAGTGTAGCATCCCTTGCCATTGTCCAGTTTGTGCATGTATGGGCATGGAAGGTTTAGGCTAAAGGGAAATGGACAAAAAAATGAAAAATTGCAATGGTCTTAAAACTAGTTTCTGGTGTTTTATAGTATAGAGCTTTAGAACTTCTTCATAGCTTGTGCCTGGGATCTCACCAAAATCAGTGGGACTTGGTGTGGAAACAGGTTCTGTCCACAGAGATGAAATATCAGACATAACTTTTCTGTGTGTAGAAAGCATCCTAAGGTGTTTTTCTTCCCTCTTCTCTGATCACTCTGGACTAACTAAAGTGTGGAGCAGGGTGACATATTCTTCTCAGAGTAGACCTAAAACTAAGGAATGGAAACTTTGGAAGTAGAAGGCATTTGGGACCTTCTCCACTACAACCCATAACTCCTATGCAAATACTGTACCTCCTGAGCTGGCTGAGGCTACTTCTGTACCAGCTGGAATTAACCATGAGAGAAAAACTCATTGCCAGCCCTCTGAATGAGTGAGGGTTGAAGCAAATGTCTATGCCCTGACTTATCCCACCTCAGTGCACACTCCTTATTTTCAAAGTTGAGCCTCTTTTGAAGCATCAGTACTTGAAGATAGCTGGGGAATGCTCTGAAGCTTATACACTGTAGTGTCAGACACGCTGGGTGATGCCCTACTGGAAAGATGAATGATAATAATGGCTGATGTTGGAGAACACTGCCCAGTTTAAACAATTCCTTAGGACAAAGATTGGGACAGATTCTGTTGTCTGAAGGCAGCTCTGTACATCAGGTTGGTGTATGATAGATAGATCTTAACACTGGAGCCAAAGTCTGATGATGTGTCAAGCAGCAGGAACTATTATTGTTGAGCCTTGCAGAGGTGATTTATGGACTTCCTAGGTCACAGATCAACAGTCTGCTTTGCGGAGACACTTTTGTAGTTGTTTTTATTTTTGTTCTATGCTCTTAGATCCATCAGGGAATGCCAGAGAGTGGCAGAGGCTAAAATCGTAAAGGCTACATGTTCATTAATGCACTTGAGTCCACACTTTATGGAAGAACAACGTGGCCAAAATTAGAAGGCAGCCTATAATAAGAATAACCTATTGTGATTCTGTAGTCCCCAAATATTAGGATTAAGAATGTTTTGAAAATATTTGTGGATTAATACAGACAAAAGAAGCATTTTTATGATTGACTTAGCATTAGTTACTTAAGAATGCCTAGAAAATAATACAGCTGCTTTTCTAATGATTTCAAAGGAGAAGGATTACAGCGCGTGAATTTTGCCTCATCTGGAGCTAGATTTTTTTTTTTATAGTTGAGATTGGTTTTTTAGTTACAGATTGGCCTGAGTTTCTCCAGTTTAATGGAAGAAAAGAAATGCCTGCTGGAGAACTCAGCGTCTCCCTAACCACCAAAATGTGTTGGGGCTGCTGTGCTGGGAAGAGAGGAGCACTTGTCCTTCCTGCTGTCAGCAGTGTTCATATTCATGCTTGTGCCTCAAGACATGCTCACTGTCTTTCTTCCCTTCTCTTGGCAGCAGAAAAGGGCATATAAAAGGACAGAAACTGGAAGTTCTCAGTGGTGGTTTAAAGTAGATTTTGAGAGTACATACATAATGCTATGCTTAAATAGCTGCTGGTGGATTTTCAGAGGGAAAAGGAGGGGAGTGAACTCTGGCATTTAGGGAGTATTGAATGTGTACATCTGACCACAGCATGTGGTCCATAGACATGGTGCTCCTTCCCGAACTCGATGGTTAAAGTGATATGATGATCCAAAATGAATTGCAAGTATTCCATTTCCAGCCTGAAACGCTTCTCTTCACATGCATGTTTCTGATGCACGTGACCACCCCTCTTACGCTCTGTTGTAGCACTAGTCCATGCCTGCCCATTAGCTTTTATGTGTTTTTGAGATGTTGACATTCATCTCTACTTTGCAAGTGCCTCTGACTTCTTTCACCCTTCTGCTGTGGTTCTTGGCAAGCACTGTGAGTGCTTTCTCTGATGCAGCTGAGGGCTTCCTTGTAAATATGTTGTCCATCAGCTCCCTGACCTTCTGCAAACCTCTGTTTGAAACTCTACCCTTCTACAATGCCACTAGAAACTGGGAAATGATTATGCTGTTTAAGATACTGAGATTGTCTGTCCTGTTCCTAATTTTTGTCCTGCCTATTTCTGTTCTGTGCCCTGGCTGTTGATATTTGCCTTTTTTGTAAATGGTCAAGGTGGGAATTGTTTGCCTGTTGTCTGTGCCTGCTTGCACAGTGCTTAAGAGGGCTGTGCCATGATTTGATAGCACTATACAAAGACAAAGAAATGTTAAAAGTAAGTCACATGATAGGAGAAAACTCACAAAAATATAATACAGTAGTAGTGATTAGATAATTCTTGTTGTTTCCCTGCTAGGGAGCATTATAGTAGACTTGGCTAGTCTTTCAGTAATAACGTTTTGAGAATGGACAAACAGAAGCATCCCTATCAGAAAGAAACTTTTCAGATATAACTACACGAGGAACAGCATTTTTTGGTTTTACTGTTGTTGATCAAGCTTGTTCTTTTTAGAGGGTTTGGTGTTTTCTTCCTCTTCTGCTTCCAACTGCTTTTCATTGCTTCCTTTAATTTTGCATATATTTATTTGAATATTGTGAATAACCTGTCATCTTGTGCCTCCCACAGTGAAGCAGGTGACAAAATTCCTGCTAGCTCCAAAAGCATGGGTACCAGCACTTGTGCTTTTAAGCTGATCTGGGTTGCTGTGCAGTGCTATTTAGTTTGAACACAAGACACCCAGGTCTCAATGTTAAGATCTCATGCTATCTGAGATTCTCTAGCCCTTAGCAGATTTAGCAGCACTATGGGAGATAATGTCCTTCTGGTCCAGCAGCTTGATGTCAGACAGGACACAGGAAGGCATCTCCAAAGATAGCAGATATCTGTATTTGGGCAACTGAACTGTGTGCGTTTAATGAAGCTGAACTACGTAAGACTCGTTGGTTGTAAGTGCGAGGCCATGTCAGAATTGCTTTGAGGGTTTCAGTAGGTGCTTACTTGATTTCGGCTTTCCCACTAGGCAACGTGAACCATATATTTCCTTTAGATAGTAATACTTGATTTGGTTTGTTATTTTTTTTTTTCTTTTCCCAAAGTGAAATGTTTGCAGAGGTTATCTAGATGTACTTTCTGATCAGTCTTTGGTAATTCAGCAAAGCATATCTCGCACCTTGGGTAGGACACCTTGTGGCTGTTGAAGCTTGCTAGCTGATCTTATAAGGTCAGTGGTATATGTAGGTTGTTTTGGTTTGGTTTTGGTTTGGTTTGGGTTTTTTTTTTTTTTTTTAGCAAAAGCCCCTTTTTTTGTCAGAAAACATCTATAAATGTGGTAAATTTATCTTGCCATTTGAATATAGCAGAACTCTCACCAAAATTATTGTTAATTTTAAACAATTTAAATATTTGTGTAGGACCTAGTAGTTTGTTTCTAAACTAACTCTCCCAGCCCTGACCCTCCAAGGTTACCTGCCAATGAACTTTAAGTTTTTTGACCGATAGAAAACTGAAACACCAGAATCACAACTGCAGATTTAATAATTCCAAAGATTTCTAGGGATAGTGATTTATCTGTAAGTTCTGAATACAAACAGTCAGCTAAACAATCCAGATGGAGCACAAGGCCTTCTCACAGATTGCTCATCTTCCAAAACATTTATTGCTTAGTTTCTGGGTTAAATGGTATATAGTAAAAGCTGACCATGAGCCTAAGACAATAGATTTTATCCAATAAAAAGTAATAGGCTTTATGCAGTTTTTTGAAATTCTTGCTCTCTAAATCGAAGTTATTTAATTTCATTCTGACAGTTATTTCATTCCTACCAGGCACCCCTGTTACTTTACTGAAACAGAATTTGCACCATTCCTGAGATGAGCTTGATGGACTTGATATACTTAGAGCTGGATTGAATTATCAAAAATGCTGAAAAGCAAGAAAATAAAAACCTTGCTGTGAGTAGAGACACAAGAATAACAAGTGCTTGCATCTGTGCCTCCAAACAACACAGTTAGTGTATCCAACTTAAATGGTAATGGGTGTTTCTTCTTTTCTGCGATGTGATGTGTCTGTGTTTTGTATATAACTTACATCTTGAGTATAAAAGGAGTGTTCTCAAACTGAACTTCTGGGCTTTGAGTGCTGTAGGTAAGAAGTCCATGGAGAGCAGGTCAGATCCCTGCAGAAACCTAGCCTGTATGCCCATGGGGTGGGCTCTGTGCTGTACCTGATGCCTGATGTAAACATCTACAGTATAATCACTGAGTAGGTGTTTGTACATAAGATCTTACTTTGGTTCATTGGTGTAATCAGTCTGCAAATCAGTTAGGTGAGTATGCTGCATTTCACTTTCTGTCAAAACCACACTATATTTTCCCTCAGGAATATGCCTGCTCCTTTCTCCTCACTCTCTTTTTATCCTTATCAAGCTCTGTTTCATGTACCTTCTTCAGAAAGCAGGACCTTTCTGAGGTGCCATGTTGCTGCCAATAAAATGCTGTCATTTTTTTATAAGTATTTTTCCGTTCACCATTATTTTGGCTACTCTTGTTTTACAGTGGGCTCCAAGGCCTGTCTGCTTTTATAACTGACTAGTTAGGAAAGCTACCCTAGAGCAAGGGAAAGATCATTCAGGGGAAAGCCCTTCCCCTGGAGCAGGGCATGTGCACCATATAGGCTGGATCTGCTGAAACCAGAATCAAACCAAAGCTGGTCAGGACTGAGCCTTGTGGGGCTGCCCAGCAAAACCAGCATAGCCCTGCTTTTCTGCCTGCTGGTTAACTGGCTGTTTGTATGGCGATTTGGATTCTTTGGCTACGTGCAGCTGTACAAAAAGTACCGACTCAGCGGAGGGGTTTGTTCAAAGACGTTTTGCAGCTCTGTTCCTATAAAGCAGGAAGCTGGCTCTGTTCCCGTGGGTATTTGCCCTTTCTCAGCTACTTTTTTTCATCTGGAATATGTCAATTTCGGGTTCCCTAATGCAGCTTAAGAGGAACTGGCATTACAGATTCCTTTCATAACTCTTCAGGTTATTGTGTGTGCTGGGTACACCTGCAGCAGTTTTTCTGGGAGCTGAGTATTCTTTCAGCGGTCTTCAATAAAACTGTGCTTAGGAGGCTTCAGTTTGAAAGGCAGTGATACCAATCTTTTTTTCTGAAAGAGCTATGCAAATTTTTTGAACGTGCAATCTTTCCCATTTTTACTGCTCTTCTTTCTGGGTGTTCAGTTTGTCGTCTTCTTTAGAGCTTAGACTGCTAAAAGAAACAAAGTTCCTGGAAGCCAAAGGCAAAAGAATAGCTTTGGAAACTACACCAAAATTAGTTTTGCGGCTTTGCTCCTGCAGGGATGCTTAATGGAGTAGTACTGTCCTGTTTGTTTATGCCAGTGTCAGCAGCCCAAATCCTGTTCCAGAAAGACACAAACCAACGAAGAGACATAAGTGATCAGAAATACGAAGCTGCATCTAATTTTTTTTTTGGTATGATCTAGTCATATTTCTTGGAGTCATCTTTTGGTAGTCCTAAAACTGCATGTGCACATAGGATTGTACAAGCTGTAACAATCTATTTATTCTCAGTGCAAATGCCAGTCTCTGTGGTTTGCAGTCTTGTTTTATACCAAAAAATCTTCAAAGCTACATTCTGAGACGTTTTTCTATTTCTCTTTATTCTCAGCTCACTGTTTCAGTAAAGCACCTCACCATGTGTTTTACTTTAAGCACAAGCTTAAAGTCACGTGCAGTTTAAGCCCTTTGCTAAACAGGGGACAGTTTTCTGATTCAGTCTGAAGGCATGGCTTGTATTTCTTGCTGGCTGAAACCAGCAGAAAGTTCTGATGAGATCAGCTTGCTGCCCAGAATTTAGCAATACTGCGTCTGCTCCTTGAGGTCTGTCTTAATTAAAAGGCTGAAGTTACCTGCAATCATTACGGACAGGGGGCAAAGATGGAAGTTATCCTTGTCCTCTTTCTGCCTTTAGTCCCTGGTTGTCTGAACTTTCATTTCGTAAATCCTATTGGAGAGCTGCAGACTTTGTCAGAAACACTGATGACTGCTGCACAAGGTGCTTGCCATGCAGCTGTACCTGGGAATTTTCATGCTGTCTGTCTGCTTAATTCGAGGCTTGATTCGTGTTTGTGTATAGATGAATAACAGACCAGTCCACAGGACTCATGGCATTCACAAATATAAAATATTAGAGTGTAGTGAATGATTTTGTGTGTGATTTGGCCAATTAGTTGAAAAATGGAACAATACTCAAATTAAATTAGTAATAAATTCAGGTGAAATTTTGGAAGTGGTTTTCATTAAATAAAAATTAAGAGCTTTTCTTGAGGAAATATTACCTGTCAGTAGTGGATCTAGATTCGTTCACAAAGGGTTTAGGCCAAGTTGCCAAAATGGAGGATGCAGCAGCAGCTGCGTCATTAGCCCTGTATTCAGGCCACTGTTGTGGGATGTGAGCGATTGAGGTTGTGATGTTACCTGGACCATAAGTGGAAGATGAATGTGCATCCCTCTCCCAAGCCAGTGCCACAGACACAAAGTTGCAGAATTGTTCCTGCTCTCCCTTTGACACCATCAACGTATAATTACCTGCAAAGTGAGGCAGCATCTGAAAGATGAAGTGCAAGGAGGCAGGAGTATCCAGCAACCTTATGATTAGCCAGTATATGATTTATTTGCTGTTATTTCCTATTGTAGCAGTATGTAGATTTTAAATCATATACAGTAGCCTCTGGTTCCCAGAGGCTTTGGGATTTCTTGTGGAATTAGAGATGTGTTGTCCCCATGCTTTGAGGAATCAGAATGTGGTAGGCATTAAAAAGATTAAAAGGTATCATGTCCCCTTCCCAGCATGGGTGTAAAAAAATCATGCTTAGCCCACTTGACAATGTGGATTTTGGTTTTATTTGCCTCCTTAACTGTAAAAGTAAACATTTTTTTGTTGTTGATTAAAAAATGCCTAATTCTATTTATTAGATATCTTTAATACTAAACCAACATTTTCTTCCATGGTTGCTTTCGACTGAAATCAGTTATCTCCGGCATGTTGCTGCCCCATTCACAGGAAGAGGATTAGGCAGCCATGTGGTCACCCTGTTTCCACAACCAATTCTGCCTTTTTGGGCTCTTCATCTTGATGGTATCAGCCAGTGTTAGCCATCCTAGAGACTGTGTTTTGGCCTTTTTTACAGTCTCGTATGGATCAATGCAAAATTATATTTATGGCTCTTTTTTAGAAGTTAGTTTTAACATTATGAGGCAGAAGTGATAATAGAAATTTTTAATATGACCCCACTTTTCTACGGTGCTTATGTCTGATGAAGTCACTTTGAATTGGTGGCAGCTGCATACCTTTTAGCAAGCGGCAGGCCCCTTCTCTTCAGAGGTAGTAAAAGGAGTAATGTACTGAAAGGAAATATTATACCTATTTTGTAGAAGGGGTAGTGAAGCATGGAGACTTACTCCTGTGCCATCACTGTATTCTCTGTGTCTCCCCTGAAAAGATCCTACTGCTTCTTTTGAAAAGTAAGAAACACGTATTCCTCGGACTTTGCTCAAGGAGTGTGTGTAAATGCCATGTGAAGGTGACATGATTATATTCTCCCTCTGATAACAAAATGTCACACTGTGATAAGGACTTGTATGCATTTCCATTTGCAATGTCTGATTATTTACTGATAAAAGCTGAACAAGTCATTTAAATGACTCCATTCCAGTTGCTTTCAATAACACCTGCCTTGTCAGCATTAAAGGAAAGTGTTTTAATTCCTTCACAAAAAAATATTTAGCTTCTCAAAGCAAACAGCGGTAGCTTGTGCAGCCTGCCACCAACTCCACTGTTGGAGGCTTCCCGGGGAGGAGGGTGCCCTTCACAGCCGCCTCCTGAGGAGGAGCTCCAGGCTGGTGCAGTGTGCCATGCACAAAGAGATGGTTATTGTGAAGCCTCAAGATAGCCAGAGGTGCAAAGAGGTTATTTCCCATCTCGGTTTTTTTTTTTCCCCTCTTCATGTGCAGGAATTTTGGTATGTGTTTGTATATTCAAAATAGAGTAGAAGTATAATTGTTCCAGAATGAAGTAAACCACAGGAGGACTGGAGTTAAAAATGCATGCCTTTTCCCAAGTTATTCAAATGGCATAGTTACAAAGTTGTTAAACATTTACTCAGATTTCAGAAAAATTTCTCATTTGTGTGTTAGAGAATCATTAACATTTACCTAATAGTCATTTTAATAATTATTTCTAGAAGATATTACAGAACCTGAGAGTTTTGTAAAAAATCAAGTTTCTTTCCATGATAGTAGCAGACGAAACTTGAAACAGGATCCAAATATACCCTAAAACCTAAACATTTCATGTTGTATGCTGCCTACAGAAAGGAACATGCTACCACCCCCTCAGCAAAACCATCAGCCTCCTTTTTGCCAAGAGCACTGCAGGGGCTAGGGGTTCTTAGGGGGGAGGACCTTAGTCCTTGTTCTATTGAATATCAGTGTTATAGCTGTATAGTATATATAGTCAACTGGGGCTCACTGTTTTGCAGAATGGTTTGTGCAGTAAAAATTAATTTAAAAACTGTATTGTAATTAGCAATACTGTGTTCCTCAGTTTCCCACAACCTGTGAATGGAATGGAAGACAGGTGGTGGGGAGAGTAGAATGAAGAATAGCTTTGAATTTGAATTTACACCAGAAAGGGAAGGAATAGAGTCCTCTTATCAAGCTAATGTGTTGTGGTGTTTTGGGTTGTTTTTTGTTTTTTTTTTTTTTTTTTTTTTTTTTTTTTTTTTTTTTTTTTTTTTTTTTTTTTTTTTTTTTTGTTTTGTTTTGTTTTTTTTTTGTTTGGTTTTTTTTTATTTTTAATTTTTTTTTGTTGTGTTTTTGTTGGTTTTTTTTGTTGTTGTTTTGGTGTTGTCTCGGTTTTGGTGTTTGTTTGTTTGTTTGTTTGTGTTTTGTTTTTTTTTTTTTCCCCCCTTGGTGTTTGTGCCCAGTTTTTAACTGCTCTTTCAGGACATGTCTTTGCCAGTTCCCTCTGGAGCTGACAGGTTTTTTATGTAATATTTTACCTAGTCATTTGAATTATTTTCTACTTGGACCAAGCTATCATCTACGGTTAGTGGGGGAAAACCCCCACAAATCCAAATCCCTCTTTGCATCTTCCACTTTCACCTCTTGATTTAAACATCAGAGTTAGAAGTACCATTGGCAAATAATTTTCTCAAGCCTTCAAGGACCTACTCTCCAAAGCTGCATAAAATAGCTTCTTTATTTTGTTATTTCTTATTTATTTGCTTATTTGTTTACAATACAAATAATACAGATACTTTATATATGTGTGTATAATTTTTGCATTTAGATTGAAACAGCATGCCCGTGTGTTGCAGGTTAAGTATCATATGGTGAAGTGTAAAGCAGGATGTGTCACTGAAATGCCAGTTAATCTGTTTTTCCCAGACCTATAATGTGTTTGAGAATATAATGCTCTTTTGTTAAAGTAATTCCCTGTAAGAATTTAAAAAGGATATAAGATTTTTGTCTCCATGTAGAATGTTCAGCTGGCATCTTGCCATGTTATTAAATGCGGATTAGAAATAGCATTGAGGTATTTAAACATAATTCTTGTAACAGGATAAATGGCTAATAGCATTTGGTTTGCTGCTTGTGTGCTTGTGACCTGGTAATGTTCCTGTTAACCCAAACACAGACGGCATGAACTCTGTAGGCAGAATTCACAGCAGAAGGAAATTCGGTTTTTGAGCTAGTTGGTATAAGACTAAAGCCAGTGATCTGTAACTAGGTGGTATTTCCCAGCTCCAGTTTTTACCTTGTTCAGTTAAAAGGCTCTTGGTTTTCAAAGACTGCTGGCAGGTTTTTGAAAATAATCTGAATCTTAAAATTAAAGAATGGATAAGGATTACGGAGAGTGATTTTTTTTGAGGGATGTGTGGGTTTTTTTATTAGCTGGCATATTTCTATTGTGGTTAAAGTGGATGATGGCATTCTTCTGCATATAACTTTCTCTTCCGAATAAACTACTTGATTATTTTTTTTAACAAGCAATGGAGATTTTGTCACATCTCCCATTAAAATAAAATTACTCCCATTTTGGAGGAGTGGCAATGATTGCTTACATTGTTTTGAAAAGTCTGTCACTGTGTGTGAGTAATACACATGGAATTTATTATCATGGTGTACTAAAAAGGTAAACCAATAGTGATGACTGAAAGTAATGGTGTCCTGAGTGAGACACAAAACAAGTGTAATTCATGCAATATGACAATTACTTGTAGGAGAACGAAATTCCTACATTGGGCAAGATGAATTTAAACCCTACTAAACTGTAGATGAAGTTTTTCAGTCTTTACTAGCCACAAGTTAATTTTCCTATTTATTTTTACTTGTAATTTTCCTTGTCTTGCTTCTGTTCGCCTTGATGTGCACAGTACCTGTAGCTTGCTTGTCACCATTATCTATATAAGCCTTGTAAAATAAAGGTAAGTAATAATGCGTTGATAATTATGATAGAATAAATATGAATGATGCTGTCTGTTGAAATAATTTTCTTACCTGTTTTAGGAAAAAAGTAACTTTCAGAAAGGGTTACTGTATTCATGTGTTGTTGCTGGGGGCAAGGATCTAAAAAATATTAGAAAGGATGTTTACATTGCCTTAAAGTGTTTAGTATCTGGCCAAGAGAAGGCTGAGCATGACTGCTGTACTACGATCCAGAGATGGAAACCTGGAAAAATGCTGAATTTTGCCCAGGTCTCTGGAAGGGCTGGCTAGCTGCCCTCCCTCGATGCCTGGCTGTGCAAAATGCAGCACCACGGGAAGCATCTCAGACCCTTCCCGAGTGGACACCCCTGAGCGCAGGAGTGGGAGACAAAGATTTCCCCTTAAGGCCAAAGCAGCTCCAGGGAAACCTCTTTCTGATGCCCCCCCAAATGTTGATTTTGCCACAGGAGCATCCTATTTCCCTTTCCCTCTCCCGGCAGCACAGTGTGAGAGGGTCTGCTTGTGCAAGGAGCCTCCTTCAGACAGCTCTGCTTGGGCTGGCCAGGCGTTATTCCTCAAACTATTAATTAATTATTTAAGCAAATTCTTGTCGAGCTTGTGAAGCAGTGGATTCTTGGTTGCTGATTGCTTTTGCATTATTTCCACATACTTGCTGTGCTGTGGATGGCAGGTAGCTAAATGCAAGCATCCTCTGTGTAAACTTTAATTAGTTACTTTCCCATCGTGAGAGGTACCAGCGGTTTCACTCTGAAACCTGCCTCAGCCCTGTCCCACGTTATGCTGAATACTGTAGCTACCAGAGTGGCTTTGTTTGCAGACCTGTATAAGTAGCTGTAAGATATCTGAGAAAGTAAACTTGTAATTTGCATTTTTCCTTTGTAATTTCAGTTTGATTTCGGTTTTGGTGGTTTTTTTTTTTTTTTTTTTTTTTTTTTAAGAGCACCTGTTGACTGCCTTATAGTGCTCTGTAAAGAGCCACAGCTGGAGTTGAAAATATCTTTGACAGCATGAAGGGCCTGGGCGAAGGCGAGCAACAGCAGTGTGTGTAAAATTGCAGAGTTGGTTTACTTCTGTTTTTTTTGCAAGAGTGAATACACAAATAAATTTTAATCTTTAATCTCTTTAATGTGCATAAGAGTGAATATTAATTATGTGGAATAAAACCACAGCCTCTATAAATGTTTACAAGACATTGAATATTTTAATTTTCATCTGCATTCTTTTGTGTTTGCTGTACAGAATTATCATTTAATGGTTCATTTATTTAGAATCCTTGTCAGAACTGTAAGGGCAGGATGCAGACAGACCCACTGCTCCGTAGAAGTACTGGACAGACTGATATCAAAATCAAAAGTAAATGGATATTTCACCTAAGTAAAAGAAATGAGTTTGGGCCTTTTGTTTCTTATTATTTATAAAGCAACTGGACAAATGTAAAAAGTTTAGTGCCACAAAGTTGCTTCATAAGGAAGGAAAATTTCTTCCTATGCATTAAAAGCATTTAATTATTTACTAAGTAATTAAGTTAATTTCAGCAATAATTACTTACCCAGCAGACCGTGAGGAAGTAAATAATGCAGTGAAAGTCAGAATGAAGGAGGCTTTCTTTGCTCTCAAATGGCTGTTAGCACATAGGGGGGAGAGAGAGAGCTGAAACCAGAGGAAATTGCAGCTTCAAACTTCTTTTCTGTCATTTAGAGAGGATTAGAATTTCCACAAGTATATAAACCTATATAAGCTGTGACCACTGCTCGCTACATAAAAACAGGGTCAAGGGAAATACCCCATAAAGAAATTCCAACACACACTTAATCCCTCAACACGAATTGACGGCCAAGAACATTCAAAGAACCATTTCTATAGCAAAGAGCCTTACTTAACATATGAATTACAAAATCCAATAAACCAAAATAATCATAGTAAGTCAATGTAAACACTGCATGAAAGAAAGTGTAGTATAGTTTCAGAAACACAGTAGAATGAGAAAAGCCTTCATAATGAAATGGTTAGAATAAGTTACGAAACGCTAATAGGTAGCTAGTCTGTAAATCTTGCTCAAGCTTGAGATGTTAAAATGGGAGGTAGCAAGGGTTTTATTATTTCTGTAGATGGGAAATCAGCCTGAACTTGCATTCAGTGTCAGGAGAGCCCAGCTCCAGGACAGAGCCCATCTTTCACTATCCGTAATAATAGCTAGATTACTAATAATGAGATGACCACTAATGTAGAGCTGCATCATTAAAAGCACAGTAGACAGGTATAACTAAATTATCGCCCTGTTTGTAGGTAGACTCAACCTTTAGCCTACTACTTAGAATCTGTGGTCACACAAAAACCAGTTTAATGGTGTTCTGTGGTCAGCTAAGCCATGCAGGTGAAAAGTTAATTCCTTTTACTGCCTTGCACATAGACTAGT
>NW_008583196.1:0-447 GCF_000691845.1 Merops nubicus | reverse complement strand
TCTTTCCCTTGGCATCTTTTTTTTGGCCTAGCTTTGGCTAAAAGCCTTAATCTACAGAGTGTTTTATAAGACGACTTCCAAAAATCCTTTTACATTCCCACATCCCTGCTAATGGTTTACATAAAAGTTTCCCGTTTGTATTTGAAGTTAGAAGCAGTCTTTTCTTTCTGTATTTGTACAATACTTAATTTGTAGCACCTAGATGCTACTATAAAGTTCTACATTTCCCTGTCTCCGTTAGTAAAAAAAGGGAAGCTGGGCTAAGAAATCCTCCTACCTGAGGATCCTACCCACACATTTTCCATAGGTCTGTATTTGCATCAGTTTGGCAGCTGCTCTGTGCCTCCAGAGCTCCACATCCTGACAGCACTTTAAGGCAGGACTCCTAAGTTACCATCTAAGTTAGCTTGTTTTGTGGATGGGCATTAATATCTGATGAGTACAACT
>NW_008583195.1:0-5312 GCF_000691845.1 Merops nubicus | reverse complement strand
CTCAATGGTTGGACTTGATGATATTGAGGGTCCCTTCCAATGTAAAGGATTCTGTGATTCTATGTACCATGATCTTAGACAATAAATATGTTCCCCTTATTTTTTTTATCCTTTTAGCTTTTTCTTTCATAGATTTTGTGACATGTTGTCACAAAATCATCTGAGTTCCAGGATAAAGGGAATGAAACCTATATAAAAATCACTTCAAAGACTTGTCATATTGTCTCAGTTTTGAAATGCTGAGATTTTATTTAGCAATGTACCTGATTTTGGGAGAATCTTTCTCACAACATTATGCAACTGTAAATCAGAGCATTTGAATATAGGAAAAAAGAAATTATTGGAGAGCATCAAACCTTACTTACATTTTTGTAAACTGATGCTACTATTCTAGGGGATTATTTTTAGCTGTTTGTTATAGTGGCACTAATTTTCAATCTAGTGCTATGTACAGTTGACCACTGTCTTTCAGGCAATCAGTTGCCACTTCTAACAGTGGATGAGGAAAAATTAACGCCAGTTAACACCTGGTGCTCAGCCAGGGTTAACCTACCACAGTACCAATGGTTTTGAGAAGGATCTCATGGTCTGATGTCGGTCCCAGACACCATATAACTATCTAGTCATCCTTTGTTAGCCTTTGTGTGTATACTGGAAATGTTTCAATTAAAAAGAAAATATAGAAAATAGATAACATGGTCTGGCAGAGATACGGATAATCAGCCTACAAATCAGTCATCCTGAAACTAAGAACGAGCCCAATGATAACAGGGAAAATTTATGAAACTGTGAGTGTGCAAGTGGAGTCGAATCAAGAGTGTTTGGCAATTTAAATTACAGCATTCATAGAAAAGTCTTTTTGCTTTGTCAAAAAGATACAGATAAGAATCCTAACCATTGAGTCCATGGATGTAGGGGATATGAATTTCACTTTATACATCCCATCAATTATAATGTAGTTATAGATGTTTTCTACATTTACCTCTGCTAGAATTAAAAGGTGTGACACGATGAAATGAAATATCTAGCTTTCAGAAAGTTAAAAGAAACTGTAAAGCTCCAACCTAGCTTCAACTCAGTTAATGAGACCCCTTCTAAATCCAATAAATGGGATCCTATGTAGTATAAATTGAAATTAAACTGAAGCATTAAGAAAACTTTCCATGATTTCTCCTCCTCATTCAAAATAGAAGAGTCCACATAGTGTAATACCAGTTAAAATCCCAAAGCTCTCATTTATTTTAATTGCCTGGGCAGTCTGAGGAAGTCACTTTCCAGAATGAGAATGTGGAATGATCATCTAATCTGGGATTTGTCATCTGGGGTGACTCATTAGTGTCTTATGAGTTCTGCAGAAGAAGATGGATACAAAACCAGATTCACAGCTTAGAGAAACTCCATTTCTTCTGGAGTTTGGCACCATAACATATGGATCTAATTTATCATACATTTTAAACAATTTTTTACACCTTTTTACCCAGTTGTTATATTACACCATGGGCCCTTTCTGTTGACTAGGATAATTAAAGACCATGTAGTTCTGAAGTTTCAGGGGTTTTAGTAAATAATTTCATCTGCCTTAAAAATTTCTTCTGTTCTTGCATGTTCAAAAGTTAATTTCAGAAGCTTTTGCAGGTACTATATCTAGTAGTAAGGGTTTTATGATTGTCATCAAACAGTTTCATAACTAAGATGCAGGGAAGACATACTATGAATTTTTCAATCAAACAACAGAGATTAATTAAATGATAAAAAAGGTCAGGTGAAAATGTTTCAGCATGGGAGTCTTGGTAGAGTTTTTCCAAAGTATTAAATCTTCTTTTATTAACAAGGCATATATATAAATTTTATTACAAAATTTGAGTTATATTTAACTACTGATTTTGTATTCTGTTTTTTCATTACAAGCTAAAAGGTTTGGAATAAGTTCATCAACGATTATATAATTTTCAAGGAGACTTCTTTTCTCTCTGAAATATATTCATGTTAATTTATGAATTCATTATTTGTGTTATGTACTGTACTGTAATTTTGACTGTTTCACTTTCCATGTTTCAATTTATTCAAAATGGAAATTAAAAGCAGAAACAAGATTATATACTTTCAAAAAGAAGATTTTGATTAGTTTTCATTGAACTGAAACATTCTAGAGCTCCTATTAATGGTAAAAATTTTGCCTTGGATTTGACTTCCATTGCATTCTTTAGACAATGAATTTACTTTTGCCAAACTTATCTATTCTTGTCAGCAGGATTCCTATGTATAGGGACTATTAATGCAATGCTGCCTCATAAGAAACATTGCATTATAAATATCTATAAGTTTCTTATGGCCTACCATAATTTTACCGACCAAAACACATGGTAGAAGACAGATCTCTAACTCATTGAGACAGAATGTCTGAAGCCAAAACCCATTTTAAGATGCTCATTAACTTCAGGGAAGTCCTTAAACAGATTCAGTACATATTTTTGTCCTCCATGTCTGCTGCTAGTAAGTAACTACTAAGCATGAAATGACATCTAAAACGCAGCCAGTTATACTGCCTCGATCGAAGGAGCAAATTTCACTCAGTGACCAGTTCCACAGCATCCTTCTATTTTCCTAGAGCTGTTGGTTCTAGGCAATGCAATCATTTGTGCGTTACACTACTCCTCTTACTTTTTTGTGCCTTTGCCTGTTGCATAGAAGCTTTTTAATGTGTCCAGAGGAGAGCTCTCAGGTCACTTATCTCCCAGAACTGAAGGAGGCATGCACACTGGACAAATACCTGATGCTTATAGTGTTCTGGTAGGCGCTTACCAGAAGTCCAGATGACTTGATGGAGAAAGAATAACACTAGCAGCACAAAGATGAGAAATATGACCAAGTATAACCAGGGACTCTCTTAGGTGATACAGCTGTCGGTGCACACTCATGAGCTTTTCTCCAATCTGATACCACAACCCATGCCAACCAGTGGGAGTTGATGAGACATTTACCCATTACAAAAGTCTTACAGTCAGGGCATGAGATTTAAACAACCTGCATCAGACTGAGTTAGATATGAAGGGATATTTTGAAATGCTTACTATTGGTTAGACTTTTGAGACTGCAAACAAGACCTTTTTTTTAATATTCTGTTGTTTCCCTGCTTACAGAAATACTACAAATCCTCTGCTACTGTATAGTTTCAATGGCCTGCTGCAATTTGCTGTTTGTGAAGAAGTTCAATAAATAGAAAGTGTTAAGTGCATCAAAATTATATTTAAGGATCCTCTTTATCTGCAGAAGACCTGCAAATATAGCTATATTACACATTTAGCTCCAAGGGTTCTGATTACAATCAATAACTAATCAGAAAGTAACTTACATAAATGAAGTCCTGAGTAATATACAACAGAGTCGTAACTTACCCAAGCACATAAATACTAACTTTTCTATTGAAAAAAACCCATGCAGTTAGCACTTTTTTTTTATTGTGGCAACTGTTTCAGAAATGAATTTTAGGAGAAAATTTGCAGCAGCAGCCTCTGCTTTCAAGAGCTCTGTGTCTACAGGGGTGAATCCACTTTAATCAGAAAAGTTGGATAACTGCCTTATCAAAGACATGGTGCAGGGGAAAACATGCAGATGGAGCTGATTGGAATGGAGGGTCCAGGAGCAGAAAGCCCTTCTTGGTAGGAAGCCTTTCTGAAGTGAACAAAAATGAAGCAGAAATCCATCTGCAGAACACGTAAAATAATACTTGTCTCAGCTCTGAAACACAACTCAAATGCTGTGGAAGAAAATGTGGTGAACAGTTTTATTTATGGATGCCTAGGGTTGAAAGCTTTGCCTGTAAAGAAAACACTCCAGTGAGGTAAGTGTTATAAGATTTAATGGGACCATCAAAAGAGAAATAAAATTGAAAACTTTTTGATCCCACTTTCTAGAGTGAGGGCAAACTGCAGGAATGACCTTACTGCTAATGCCAAAACACTGAGCCAAATTCACTCCCGGTGTGACAGTGCTGAGTTCCAGTAAATTATGTCAGGGATGACCTTGGTCATCCATTCTGTTTACCTGTCTTAGCTATAAGCACCCAAC
This sequence comes from Merops nubicus, assembly GCF_000691845.1. Taxonomy (NCBI): domain Eukaryota; kingdom Metazoa; phylum Chordata; class Aves; order Coraciiformes; family Meropidae; genus Merops; species Merops nubicus. The sequence goes on along the minus strand of NW_008583195.1, from coordinate 1,244 downwards.
AATAGCCAGAGCGCATACTGTATTGAAGTAATAACATTTAACAGTCCAGAGGTGAATTAAAATTAAAAAAAAATTACAAACAATTTTACTGACAACTCAATTCAGATTAGGTTTAATTGAAATGGCAACAATAAACTGGAAGTAATTCCTGCCTGGGAAATGGCTTCACTACCCACCCAAAACACAAGAACACGAATCAAACATTTCACTTCCAGAAAACAAAGCAAAACAGAACTTTTTTTCTTTTTTTTTTTTTCTTTCCTGAAGGTAAAATTCTAGTACCTAAAAGATTATGAAAGCAGCCTGTTTTTAACTCTACCATGGAGAACTTTTATGCCATTTATCGGATGTGTGCTGTTATTAGATGATATTTATAAAAAGATACATGGGTAATATTAGGATTGTTTTAACAGGCTTGGGATATTCTGAGTTTCCCAGCTAGCTCTGGGAAGTAAGCAACGTAGAATGCTAGATTACAGGAGCAGAGGCTTAAAGTTATGCACTTGGTATGTCACCCTGGACAGTCAGAAGAGTTTGCATTACATGTGCAGTGAGTCTGGATTGCAAATATTCTGTCAATCAACTAAGTCAGAGCTGGCAAGCATATTCAGCTTACTCTGTACTAGGTCCAAGACATCCAGACCAAATTTATGGTCTTATAGACTTAGCTTATAACGTCCCCTTTTCAATTTGGAATCGTGTGAACCAAGGTCTAATAAAAGCCCAGAAAAAAACCATCAGCCAATTAAAAAAAAAAAAAAAAAAACAGAACAAACCCAAAACCAAACAAAAAAACACTCCTCAAAAAAAAAAAAAACCCACAACTTTCTATCAAGTATTTTTTTTTTCTTTACAACAGCAAAAATAGTACCACTAAAGTAATAGAAAAACCTTCCTTTTAATTGCTACTTCTTGTCTTTCATTACACTTTTAGTTGGATATATCTTTGCTTCCAGTTCTGATTTCACAAAACTTCTATAAGTTTTTATGTGGTTATGTTTCACCTACAGAAAAGGAAGAAACCACTCCTTATATAAGGGTGAGGAGACTTTGAGAGGGGAAATAATGTCAGTCCCTTGAGATGATAAAATCTTCTTTGTTGTCATCACTATGTGGTTCTTACACAACACAGAACTCTTATTTGTCTTTTTTGGATGGCCTTACGGTAGGAGAGACAAAAAGTTGCATTAATTCACCAAAATATCAAGAAGGCATAGCAGGCTGTAATGGTTTGAAAACAAACC
>NW_008583194.1:0-1417 GCF_000691845.1 Merops nubicus | reverse complement strand
CGCGCTCGCCCCGCCTTGCTCAGGACAGCAAGTCCCTCCCAGGCGCGGGGGCGGCGGGCACCCCGCTTTTGCCGTCCTCTCCCCTCCTTCCGCAGGTGCGGTAGGTGGTGGGTAAATCGCCTCCCCCGGCACGCGCCGGAGCCGAGACCCAGAGAGAGCCGGATGAGCAAAACTGCCTTTTTTCTACCCGCTGAGTAAAACGTGGGAATTCGCGTTAAAACGACAGTGCTAACTGACTTACAAGCCATAGGTAAAAAGAGGATCTAGGTAAATTAGCGTCCCGACAGGCGGCAGACCGCAGCGAGCAAACCGTGTCAAAATTACCTGTGCTGAATTTTATTTTTGGCAAGAAATCTTGTATTTCGAGCGATACTTTTTTTTTTACTGTGTTTCCGTGGAAAATGTATGCTGATTTATTTAAGGGAAGCATTAATCTTAGCATCAGGCTTGGGTTTGTTTTTTTTTAAGGGATTTCGGGGAGGGGGAGGGGGCGGTTTTTTGCGGGTGTTTTTTTTAACCGTTATTTTCGGGAGAACTGTTTCAGTGCAGGAGTCCGGTGGGAACGGGATGCCCTGACGGCAGCGAGCGAGTCCGTTCCCTGGGGGTTTCTGTCTTTCCCCTTTTCACAAGAAGAACCTCACCGAAATACCCGTTTTTTCTGAGCGAATTTTGTCGAGCGCACGCAGCTCTTTTCTGAGCCTTCAGCACCATTGCCAAGCCACCCCATGGTGAGAAGCAGCTGGCATGTTGGAGTTCCGGGGGGCTTTTTCCCCCGCCGCCGGGTGCGGGATTGGCATCCTGGTTTCGAGCAGCCCATCTTTGTTTTGGAAGTGTACCGTAGTGCAGTGTTACCGATGTAACTTTGACTTACAATGTTGACATGTCTCAGGTTCATGTGTTTTGATTGGTGTTTTCCGTCTCAGGTAGATTGCAAAATTTCGGCCCCACACATTGGAAAAAAGTAAAAGCAGGATAAAAAAAAAAAAAAAAACAGGAAATTACGAATTTTAGTTGTATATTGGTTTATGTATTTTTTCTTCAGTATACAGTGCACTGTTTGAAATGTATTGTTGAGTATTACTTTGTACAGCTTTAGATCATTAGGATTTTGAAGCGTGAAGAAAGAACAACCTTGTTTAAAGGAGTATTACAAATGAAGGACGCGGAACTGATGATAAACAACCTTGTTCTTTATTCACCCGGCCTTTTTATTTTTTCCCCTTAGGCCAGTTCTGTTTTAAGGTGTCCATGGAAGATGTTACAATGTAAGAAAATACATATCCATCTCTTCCCATTCACATTTTGTATTGGTTCATGTATACCATTTTTACAAAGGAAAAGAAGTACTATAAAATTATCTGTCTTCTTAATAAAAAAAAAATTAATGTTACAAAACTGAATCTCATTTTGCACTCTG
>NW_008583193.1:0-4726 GCF_000691845.1 Merops nubicus | reverse complement strand
TATATAAAATATATGAAGAGTTATGCTTGTCTGGTTCAGTTCATAGGAGATGAGGTCCAAACAGAAAAGACTGTTTTGTGAATCAAGAAATGAAGGATACTCTCTCTGCTTCCACTAATACTTTATTCAGTGTCCTAGAAGCTTTTTAATGTCCTATAAACTTTCAACTTCACCTTAAGAAATGGAATGGCAAAATTAAGGTTTTGCTTACCACTTGCTATTAGGAGAGGCCCACTAACGTTGTCATTAGTCTAAGCTGGTTACCTGACCTTTCAAAAATAATCCTGAAAGGCATACAGTGAACTAGATCCATTATAATTCTTACAGAGGAAGCAGAAATTTGGCACATGTTCATTCTTTCATGGGGATTTCAGATTGTGGTTGTTGTTAAGGAGTACAAAATTTCCATTAAGTAAGACCATTAGGCTTATTTTTTAAATAGCTTCAATAAGAGTAATCACATCTGATTTATGCTGTTAGGACAAGAATGAATCTGCTCTTGTACTTTTCATGGAAGTGTGTTAAAGCTGTAGTAATTACTGATTCCTGACCCTTTTCCTTGTTATACTATACACTTTATAAGCAAAGATTTAGTTATTGAGGAAGAGACTAATAGAAAAATAATTTTACTTTCTATACTTTCAAATACTTATATTTCATTATCTTAAAAAGTTAGGCTTTCTAGATTGCTCACTGTTGTAGTCACTCTCTTTCCAATAAATATAACAATGAAATTGTAATGTACTTGAACAGATTAGAGGGCAGGACAATACAAAGACCCTGAAAATATCTCTACTTAATTGTAACATTCTTCCCATTGCTTTCAGTCAGATGTAAAATGCAAAGAATGATTTACTAATTGTTAAGGATTTTCAGACTTGGGTTATATTTAGATATCAAACGATCAAGCTTGGAAAGGAAAAGACAAAAAATTACCCACCCATTTCTAATTTTCAAATTTGGAAAATCAGTCTTTTTTTTTTTTTTTTTAAGACTTTTTGTGAGGCCCCTGTGTTTGAACTAGGTAAGGTACTCTCTGCTATTTATTTATTTAGTAGAAAGCTTTTGGTAGAAATGGAAAGGACAGAGGTCAAATGTTTGTTATTAAGACTGAAATCTCTAGTGAGATGATGTAAGTGCTCTTGAGTCTGATGAACACCTCCACGGATGAGAAGAGAGGACCTTAAACTCTGTTTTTCAGAACTCCCCTGGCTTCAAATCTGTTTCTTCAAGAATCTCAGATAAGTAAAGGGAATCATGTGTACTGAAATACATCAGGATGCTGAAAACATGCAAGCCACAACTTTAATTGACCTCTTATGGTCCACATTATTTAACATAGACAGACAATAGAACCAAAATGTGTGTATAGTTGTACAGAAATGAGTATCTGTAAAGAAGTGTTTTCAGGAATGCTAATCAGTGGAATGTAGATGATTTCCTTTGTGTGAATGTCACAAGTGTGAGAAAAGGCCCATATAAACTATAAATAGCTCATCCTGTATGGCCATCTGCTTTGCTTCTACAGCCACTCCAGTATCATAAAACACGTTGAAGCTTTCACAGTTGCCACTGTTGTGGAACTGTCCCAGACAAGTGTGTTTGGTTTTCAGGCTGTAGTACACATAGTTATGTCTAATTAAAGGAAGAAGTGCCCTTTCTCTTGGCTTCTAGACTATTTCTTAAAAGTTAGCCATCTACTATGATTTCATGAGTACAAAGCTTTACTACACTTCCCCTTCAGATAGGCAATTTCAGTAGACATCTAACTAATCCCTTTTGTTCAGTCTTGAAAGTACTCTGGGGTATAATTAACCTTCCGAAGTTTATCTTTGGGCTGCTTCTAAGCCCTCCAGTCCCCTGTGGTGAAGCAAGATGTGGATGTACCATTTGTCTAGTTTGTAAGATAAACAACATTTGATTCAGAAATAAGAGTAGTCCCTGTCTGTTGAACCTTGATACTCATCATTCCATTACTCTACAAGTATGTTGTAACCAAGCATGTATGGGAAATCGTGATCATTTGGTACTATGGTGTGCTTTTTTCATCAAATTTCAAGCTTAGTACTTTAGTGTTGCCATCTAAGCAGTAACATTAATCATTACCTGCACTTTTTCTCACTTTTCTTTAATAAATCTTGATAATAATTAATGTCATTCTTTTGATAACTTCAAGATAAGCTAGGAAAGATTTAATAACTTTTCTTCAAATGACCTACTGAGGTCTCAAAATCTATTATAATAATTAATGTTTAGCTGCGAAGCTGAACATATTTCACATAATTTTTTAGTGTGTGCTTCTGATAAATATTGTTTACAATCCCAGTGATTAATCAGTGTTATAACTGCATGTCCATATGCATAAAGGAGAAACTCCCCAAGTGAATTTAAATTTTGCTATTATTTGAGTTAGACAAGAGAAACTGTGAACTGTGTATGAGGTAAAGGGCAAGAGCGCTTGGTAGAACTGCCTTCATATCAAAACTGACACCATCGTAGTGGTGTCTTTGTACCTCTAGGGCTGCAGTTTCACCATTCTGATGTAAAATGCATTTCAGGGCAGTATTCATAGAAATGCATTGATGAGATACAGTTTTTGAAACAGATATTCATTCAGTGATGCTGCTCATAAATTGTTAATATAATTGTCTATTGAACAGAATTCCTAACCTAACAGGACATAGTTGTACCATCCCAAAAAGGTGTTTCCCTAATCTGATTCTCATTGTAGATACAAAAATCTCTAGGGTACTTACCCTTCATATCCAGGGTAAAGCTACTTCAGTAATTGTTAGAAAAATGTAGTCTTCTCAACGTAAAAAAAATTTGGAAAATAACTAATATACTACAAATATAGTTAAAAACTCCAATCTGTTCATTTCAGTATGAAAATTGTGGTTGTGTTCAGCTTTAAAATATATATGAATAGTTATTCTCTTGTAAAAGAGTTGTGCTTTTCTTATAGCTATTGTGCATTATGGTAGACTTCCAGATGCTGCCTTCATAATAGAATATTCCTCAAAATTTTCCTGTGTTTTAACTTCCATAACTAAATTGTAGTCTTTGCTCTTTGTTTTAAAAAATAAAATAAAATAAAATATTACATGTAGAAAGTTTTTTTTTTTATATGCTTCTCTTCCTCTGGGTAAAGTGAACAGATTCAGGATAATCGCTTCAGAAGATGCATCCAGTGTAAGATAGAATAAGACTTAGAGAAAAAAAATCATTGTGTCATCATGTAGCAATTTTTCTTTAATGTTAAGCTGAGAGTCCTTTCAGTCTGCAAGACAAAACTTGTTTAAAACATGATTTTTAGTATCGGAATTATTTGACAATAGAATCTCTTCCTGGAAATTCTTAACTTCAGAAAAAGAAATAGCCACTTACAAAACATGTACTATGCATTAAAATGGTCTAAAACTGATGCTTTTGTGGTCTTATTCTAAGGAACAAAAATCTGGAAAAGATTAAAGATTCTTAACGTTTTATTTTGTGACTTGTTGTTCAAAGGTGTTGGGGACTTCTGTCATAATACGGTAATAATTGTTAATGTGTTCTTTCCTCCTTTTTTTTTTCCCCTAAATTTCCTTACATGTAATTTTTACCCTTCCCTATCTGTTGAATGTGGTGTTACTGAGATGATACGGTGCTAAAGGTGTTTTTAAAGTCTGAAAGTTGCTATTTATTTTTCAGTCTGAAACACTGTATGCATTTAGATTAGCATATTTTACTAGTTGTACTTATTGTCTGAAAATAAGATATTAGCTCACTCTAGAAACTTTGCTTAGAATGCACTTTAAAACAATGAAGATTGCTCCTGGGGCTTTCTTGACTAATTAAACCCTGAAAGTTATTTGTACTATGATGCTGCCTATAGATCTCATAAAGGTTCCCAGTCTTGTAACCATGATATGTAATCTGAATGCTATTAAAATGCAGGTATTTTTCTTTCCCCCAAATTATTTAAAATGCATAGAAATCCTTGATTTTCATTATGAAGAAAGTCAGTTGGCAAATGTACTACTGCTGTCTACAAAATATGTTCCATTTCAGAACTTTGTTTATTTTAGGTATAGTTTGTAGTGACAAAACAAGTAATTCTGGGAGTGATTAAGACTTTGTATTCAGCTAGTACTTTATAAAATGATACTCATGTTTTAATACTCTCTAGAGTTTTACGTATAACCAGCGATTAAGTAAAATCTCAGATTTCTTTCAGTAATTATTTAGGAAGAGACTTAGCCAGTCTGCCATGCTTAGTCTCTTGAGGCATGTGCATCCTCAGTAAATCTTAACAGAAAGTGGCAAAGTGGTCTCTGTAAAGCTCTGCAAGTTCTAAGCAATCATATTTAGTATGTAATTTGCAGTTTAAATTCTAAAACCGAATACATTCAAAGTGATGAAGTATAGTATGTCCTAAGGATACTTTTCTGATGATTTTCTGATCAGTTGGTATTATCCTTCCTTTTCAAGAAATAAAGCAAATAACTTGTGCTTCAATGATAACTTAAAGTGTTATAAGACTTAATGTTTATTTTCCTCTCTTCATCCTGACGTCATAACACAGCTGGAGAAAGGATATCTATCATACCACTTCCTGTTGATAAGAAACAATATCACTGGACCAAAAATTAAATAAGATTATACAGTATTAAATTTCTCTTTATTGAAGAGAGAATGTTCTTAGCAACAATTATATTTTTATTTATAATATATAAATAATATC
>NW_008583192.1:717-1222 GCF_000691845.1 Merops nubicus | reverse complement strand
CCCAAGGGGTCCGTCACCCATTGGAGGATTCAACGCTCCCTCCAACACTTCCATCACCCATTGGAGGGTTCAATATTCCTTCCCAACGGTTCCATCACCCATTGGGGGGCTCAACACTCCCCTCCCAAGGGGTCCGTCACCCATTGGAGGATTCAACGCTCCCTCCAACACTTCCATCACCCATTGGAGGGTTCAACGCTCCCTCCCAAAGCTCCCATCACCCACTGGGGGGCTCAACACTCCCCTCCCAAGGGGTCCGTCACCCATTGGAGGATTCAACGCTCCCTCCAACACTTCCATCACCCATTGGAGGGTTCAACGCTCCCTCCCAAAGCTCCCATCACCCACTGGGGGGCTCAACACTCCCCTCCCAAGGGGTCCATCACCCACTGGAGGGTTCAATGTTCCCTTCCAACGGTTCCATCACCCATTGGGGGGCTCAACACTCCCCTCCCAACAGTTCCATCACCCATTGGAGGGTTCAGTGTTACCTCCCCATAGTTCC
>NW_008583192.1:0-570 GCF_000691845.1 Merops nubicus | reverse complement strand
TCCCATCACCCACTGGGGGGCTCAACACTCCCCTCCCAAGGGGTCCATCACCCACTGGAGGGTTCAATGTTCCCTTCCAACGGTTCCATCACCCATTGGGGGGCTCAACACTCCCCTCCCAACAGTTCCATCACCCATTGGAGGGTCCAACGCTCCCTCCCAACGCTCCCATCGCTCCGAGGGTTCGACGCTCCCCTCGGGGGGGTCCTGGGCAGCACCCACCTCGAAGTAGCGGCCCCGGTGGAGGCAGCCGCACTGGTCCATGGGCACACACTCGGCCCCGTTGAAGAGGAGCCCGTCAGGACAGCGACAGCCCTCGAAGCACTTGTGGGTGCAGGGGGGCAGGGCCGAGAGGCCGGCGCAGGTGAGGTCGCACGTGCGGGCGCAGAGCTCGTAGCGGGTGCCGGGGGGGCAGGCGAGGGCTGGGCGAGAGGAGCAGGAAGTGGGTTTGTTTGCTGTTCGTTTTCAGCTTTTCCCAGGAAAAAAAGGATCGCGTTGCAGAAGGTCAACATTGCGCAAGGGCGGCTGCAAACAGCCCCGGCGAGAAATTCCCCGAGCCGGCGTGGCCGG
>NW_008583191.1:0-2129 GCF_000691845.1 Merops nubicus | reverse complement strand
TCATTGGGTGATAGAACAACTGGCTAAACACAGACATGGTATCAGGCTATACTATGCCACACATCTTAGAAAATCTTAGATGAAAGTTGTGTTTTTGCAGTGGTAACAGGAAGCAACTTTGGAATAAAAAGTGACAGAGCACCTTAAGTGCTATGGTAGAACTTGCGATCATGAGGTCATGCTGTCCTGTAAGCAACAGCAATTAGCTCTACTTCGAATTAGTTGTACTTTGAGTGTTTTCCTGAGGGAGGACCAACTTCAGCTCTGTGGTTAATATCAGCTGGTTTTAACTTTATAAATAACTGTCTTCTGCATAATTTTGCTCCTAGTGGTGAATCTGACTAGAAGAAAAACCCCAACATTTTTTATGTGTTTTTATAAATATATGGAAATAACATGAACTATATTTTCATTTAAATTGCTAATTGTAGTTATCTGTAGATTTTCTGACATCATAAAGCCTTTAGTTTCAAAAGCCTGAATTAAAGAAAGGTTAAGACGTTGTTCTGATTGTTTCCAGTTGTTGCATTCAGATTAAAACAGTCAGCCACACCAGAGGTGGAGAGCAGGTTATGAGACTGAACACAACCTAGAAAACCTGAGCACAGGTTCCTCACAGGGGTAAGAAAGTAGCGCCAGAGTATGCAGCAGTGCAGTTCGTGCAGCCGGCCAGATCGACGGGTGCTGCACATCCAGTGCTGGAGAAACACGGCACCTTACCCAGCTCAGAGAGCTGGCACCCAGAAGTCTTGGGTGGCCCTGAAACAACTCCTCCACTGGATGAGGCATGAGTCCTCAGGGAGAGGGAGAAAGAGCAGCAGAAGCCTTGGGTGCATCGTGCCCTTCCGCCCTGCCTCCCCAGGGAGTTTTGTGAGCCCGCTGGAGTCCTGTATATCCCATCTTCATATGTCTGCACCTATGCTATTACTTGGGGTCAACTCTGATTACCATTAAATTATGTAATCCTTTCTGTAGACAAGGACTGAGTTTCCCACAGAAGATTTTTTTCTTTTCTGTGTTTCCGTAAGCACCCATTCTGCATGCTCTCCATCAGTATATTATTGTCTGCTAAGTGATTTGTTCTCAGATAACCTCATCATTTTTGGACTGTGTATTTTCTAAGATTAACCTGGTCATTTGTGGATTATTTTCCTAGATAACCTGGTAATCTATGGACACCATGATACAGTGTTCTTCTTCAGATGTCGACAAATGTTTTTTTAGGAGACTATTTTACTGAAGCTTTTCCACGTGTGGTTTGCTTTGATATGATCTTCCTTTTGGAAAAGGACCCAGATTTCTCAAGGCCTGTACAAATTCAGGCCTCTGATCAACAGTAAAAAAATATGTATAAAAAGTACCTTTCAAATTACTTGCTACTAACATCTTGATGTGTATCTAGTTCTAGTAATGTCAGTGGTAATTACTGAGTATGTTAACCTAAAATTGTTCTAATTCCCTTCAGCCTGTGACACACTTCCAAGAATACCTTGTCCACTTTTCTAGGACAGAGCAGATTTTAGATTATATTCATCCTCTTGTGCTGTTACTGACATAATTTTTGCTCGCATCTGGGGCTTGAAATCTCGCTGTCAAGATGTTTCACAAGAACCTTTCCATTTTGAGTCAATGTCCCTGGAGGTCAGAACACAGGTGGATGTGGTGCTTCAGGACATGGGTTAGTAGCTGGGCTGATGGTTGGACTTGATAATCTTAGAGGTGTTTGACGATTTCCAACATTAATGACTCTACGATTTGTGCCGTAAGGACAACAGAAGGGGAGCAGTAACCTCGCTACCTGTCTCCCCCATGGCCTCTGCAGTTTTTCAGAATGATGACCTATTTTTTTTCCCTGCTCATCTGTGTGAAGTACATGCCACTCTGTATTTGAGGACATCCCAAGTCTCAATCTGGCTTTCACCTTAGTCATTAATTTCCTCTATGTATATTCTCTATTCTATGTTCTGGGGACTCCGGTATCCCTCAAACGTGGCTGGTATGGCCCAGCTGCCACACGCCCACAGGGCAGCAGCTCTGGGAAGGGGGTACCACCATCCCACGCAGAGGGGTGTCTGGGCCGCCCGTCGCTGGTGCTCGCAGCGGCGACTGCTCGGCCGCCGACTCGAGGC
>NW_008583190.1:0-8859 GCF_000691845.1 Merops nubicus | reverse complement strand
CCGTCGTGTCTCCTGCACATCCTTGCCGGCCTTACTGGAAGAATTTAGGCGCTGCTACAGAAGCTCGCTGGAAAAATTCATCCCTGTCTTCTTTTCCTACAGCCTCTTCCTACTGCCGTCTGAAATACTGGTCCCAGGGCTCAGAAGACCAGGAAAAAATGAGGGTGGTGATATATGAGTGCGCAAAGATTTTAGGCAATGATCTTACATGCTACTGGAAGCACTCATCAGGTGAATGAAAACAAGAAGTAAGTGTGGAGAGCTCGGGAGAATATACAAATATTGGTACATTGATATTGATATACAAACTGGTTTTTACAGTGGTGGACAAGATACTTTTTTACAGTGGGGAACAGGGGGACTAATTTAAAGCAGAGGGGACAGGCTGGCAAGCTAGGTAAGGGAGCCCTTTGGAGAAGCAGAGGACGGAGCTACCTGCCAGCTCCCTTGTCACGCTGTGTGCAGACACACAGACTCTCCCCCTGGTGCAGCAAATTCCCTTTTTCACTGAGATCCTGCAGCCACAAGAGCTCCTCCCTACCTGATGGCTGGGCCATGTCCTGCATGTCCTCAGCTGCCCAGGGGTCAGGAGAAGTCACCTTGGACCAGGGCTGTTGAAAGCAGTAGAGCAGTTTCCAAGAGTAGAAAGATTTCCACTGCGTTCGGTGGGCTTTGGATCGGATCCTGTGCTCCTGGCATGGCTGAGCCATGGAAAGCAGTAAAGACCCAGCATGTTAGCAGCTTTAAACTGCTGTGGCCCAGCAGAGCAGTGTCCTGGAGTTTAAAGTTCTGCAAAAACCTACAACTTTGTTACTGAAATTGCAGAAGAATTCAAAGGAAGACCCATAAAAGAGTGTGAATGACTCTGGCAGGTCTCAGTGCAGCACTTACACAAGAATTGTCCAGAGTTGTACTGACAGTGCTTGTGGCTCTGAGTCACGAGCAAGGGGAATTAGATTTGGGTGCTCAGTCTCACAAGGGCAGGCAACCGGGGTAGAGCTAAGAAGAGGGTGGTTTGACTCTATGAAAAGGACTGGTAAGAGAGATGGGCGAGTTGACACCATCTGCTCTCTTTCAGGCACTGGACAGGCAACCAGAACCATGTTCTCTTTGAGATCTGCTCCTGTGACAAGAGGAGAGGCTGTGTGAGGGCTGGAACCTTAGAGCTGGCTCCAGCCCTTCACCCCGCTGGCTGTGCTGTTCCTGGGCACCACGGGACACCCTGCAGCACATGGTGGGCTGAAGCACCTCAGAAGGACCTACCCTGCTCAGGGCTGCTGCAGCTCCACACGGGCACGAGGGCACGCAGGTGTCCCAGCTCCTGCTGCGGTCCCAGGGTGGCTCCTCATCTCCCCAGTGTGGTGGCACCAGTGAGGATGTTACCAGTGGTAACTGAAGACCTGCAACCAGCTCCCAGCAGATAAAATCTGGGCAAACCCAGGACCCACAGCTCAGATTTGCGTTCCTAACATGAGATAGGGTGAGATTTAGCTCTGTGTTTTCCTGCCTATTTCAAGGCTCAGTCTGCTCTCTAACAAGAAGTAAGTTACCAGAGCAGAAGGACTGGCCCAGAACCCATTCAAGTAAGACAAAACCTCAGTTTGGGACTGCTTTGCTGTAGGTCAACAGTGTAACATTAAATCAAAACCTCAGAGCCTGAATTTCTCCCCTGACCTGTTATGAACCACCTCAGAACCTCCCTCCGAAGCCGGGGCCCCGGCTGGCACAAGCTGCTCTGGACAGCAGCTCCCCCACAGCACACCCACCCGTGGCAATCCTCCACTCCCAAGAAGCAAGAAGCAGTTTGATTTGTGAGCTGCCAAATCTGGCCTGAGCCCCGAACAGTCCCGTTTAAGCCCAGACCACCAGCCGTCTTCATTTGCTAAGGGACCGAAGCTGGTGCCTCATCTCTTCCCTCCAAAGGGTCTGACGAGGGGGCTCAGATTTGCTTACTTTCTAGTAGACCCTTTCTCCCACATTTCCAGTGTCCTCTGCCAGAAAAACAAAAATAATGCAGAGAAAGGATAAATTTAATAGTGTGGGGGAAGAGGGGCACTAATAAAGAGAAGCCTGTAACTTACTGCATGGAGGGACTTGCTCAGTGGCTGGGCTGGCCAGCACAGGCTGCAGTGGGGTAGGGCTGGTCCCTGCTGAGCATCACAGAGTTGCAGAGCGTCTGGGCAGGGGCCCAAGGGGCTGCAAACCCCCACAACAGGGGCAACATCCCAGACGGGACTTGGTGTTGGCAAGGGCTGGAGCCAGGAGCAAGGGAACGAGCCCCCGCAGAGGTACCCGCACAACAAAAGAGGAAACTGTCTCAGGAGCAGCAGTGGTTTTATTGAATCCAAATCCCAAAGCTCCAGTGAGACACAGGCTTTCTTTATTAATTTAACACCATGGGCTTGTCAGAAACGCCTTGAAATTGTTACTGATAAGGATAAGACGTGTGGCAGGCGGGGCTGCGGGGCTGTTGTGGCGGCTGCATTTCTGCCCTGGCCCCAGCCCGTGTGTGTGGCGGGGGTTGTCTCTCCTCTCACCATCACGGAGTGCATTCGGCCCTGCAGTTTCTAGGAAACAAGCCCTCTCCCCCTCTGAAACTCGTGTTTTATTTTTTTGCAATTGTAAGGTACGTCGAAGAAGCCAAGTTTCGTGGCCATTATTGCACAGTTAATAACCCTTCGGAGACTGCAGACATGTGTTATATACATCTTCCCGAGCAGTCATTTGGCTCGCCGCCTGGAAAATGCCAGCATGCAAGGGGTTAACTTGGCCATTACTCAGCTTTCTCCCTTCTCTCCAGCCACCCTTCTCCAGACCCTTCCTGACCTGTCCCAAGCGGGCAGTCCCGACCCCAGGGGCGAGGTCCTGCTGGGCGGGCGCTCGGATGCCCGCCCCCTGCCCGGCAGCTCCTCGCCTCCCGCGGGCTGTGGGCAGTGGGGATCTCCTTCCGTGCTGCTCGGGCTGCCCAGGCTGCTCTGGCACCCGCCTGGAGGGTGCTCCTTTGCAAATGCCCCCTGCCAAGAAGCCAGAAACGGTTTAATGGCGAGTAAGGACCAAGAAAAGCTCTTTTGTTGTGTTAAACAATAAACCCAGAAAATACACATTGTTCTATAGGTGCCCACAGTGGGCTTCCTACCCATCAGTCTTTCACAGCAAGCCAGAGGTTTGATTAAACCTTCTTCCCTGGGTAGAGGGTGTTTGAGGGTGTGTTCCTTCATGTTAGACTTGCTTCTTGTGGTAGGACTCAACGATCTTAAAGGTCTTTTCCAACCTAAATGATTCTATGTGGAGTCTCCAGTGTCTAGTACCATCGAGGCAGCCCTCAGCAGAGGAACTTAGGAGGTCTGTTTCTTCCAATAGCATGAATTCGTCGAAGCCTGCAAGAGAAAAACTCCCTCTGAGACATCACTGTCAAGTCTGGCTGACAATGGACAGTCTGTTCCTGAGCTCCTGGGGATAAGGAGCGGAAAGAAAAGTGACTGTGATACTGGAGGTGTCCAGGGACAGAGCCAAGCCTCTGGCACCTGTGTCCTCATGGGATCAGGCAGCCTGCTTCAGTTAAGGTAAGTCCATGGCAGGAGGTCTGTCCCTTTCTCCCAGCAGTGAGATTTATTCACGGGTTGAGAGGGGTTCTTTTTTGCCAGAGGGAATTTGCTTTGGTTGAGATCCGTTTGCCTTACAAAGAGTGGGTGCGTTCCATGAGGTTATCCCTGGAGATCTTCCCTCCAAACACTTCTCTGACTGCCCCCAGGGGCCTCAACAGCTTCACCCAGCTGCAATGGGGAAGAACATCCTATTTCCATGGAATACAGAGGAAAGAGAAGAAAAATACTTCTGTGGGAGGGGGGCTGAGGAATGGGACTTTTGAAATCCCAGGGTGCAACACTGTCAGGAGCAGACAATGACACCACATGCACTGTGGGTGAGAACAGCCAGGAGGACAGGAGAACATGCCCCAGGTGAGCCACACAGCTGCAGGGTGCTGGGAGAACCCGCTCCCCCCGGGGCAGGCAGCACTCCCTGGGGAGATCAGACACCTCAGTGTACCACCACCTCCAGCCAGGGCACGCTGGGATTTCAGACACAGACCAGGCCAGTCCAGGGGCTGTTTGGCATCTGAGAGCTGTGCATAGATAGCCATCACCCAGGCAATAATAACCGCCACACGTCACTCCCCAGGCATGCAGGAACAAATGGACAAAGGAAAGAGCTCTTGTTGTTTGGGACTGACCCTAAAGTTCAGTGAGGCTTTTTATGAAGTCCAGTGTTGCCACCTCTGATGATGTTATCAGGAACTTGGGAATAGCTGGCACTTTCTTTTGTTCTGTTTTATGGTTTGTTTAGGTTTTTCCTCTCCAGGCTTTGGCTCCTGCAGTCATGAGACCAATTTCTCATTTAACTCCATCACTCCATGTTTGACCCCATGACAGGCTGGGAAATGTGAGCTGTGAGAAGCCTAGAGGCTTATTGCCCAGGAGCAAAGGAAGAAATTCCCACACAGGAATATCCACAGGATAGTTTAAAATAATCCTTCCTCAAAAAATGATGCTGTTGATTTCTTTTTTTGTATGTGTGGAGGCAGATGTTCTGAATGCTTGGAGTTGACAACAGCAAAGCCCTTCATGCTTTCCCTAGTACTCTTCAGCTGGTCATATCCCACATCTAGGATTCCTCTTCTCCTTCTCAAACATTTCCCTTTGTATCCAACACCTGCCTTGGGCAGGAATCATCTTCTCAAACCAAGTATTTTATACAAGGCTCCTTCTTCTCTGTAGATTCCTTGCAGCGGGGCACAAGAAATCAGAGGAGGAGATTAGTAGGCCAGGAAGGTGAACCATGGCTTGGAAAAGAGAGAGGGATGGTGCCGAGGGGATGCACAAGGCAGTACAGCTGTCTGCCTGGATGTCTACAGTATTTACTGGGCCTGGACGTGGTGTGGTGGCCCAGTGCAACTGTACAGATCTGAAGTGGCTTCTTTCCATCATGAAAGTACTAGTAAGGGAAACTGCTGACTTAAAACACTCTTAATAATGTTTTCCTATTTCTTTAACACCTCTCCCTTGAGCACTCTCTCCTCCCTTCACAGCGTCTTGGCCAATTACACTTGCAAAGCAAACAGAAAACTCAATATCCCCAGGAGCAGGGACTGCTGGGGGTCAGGGGCCCTCGTCCAGCGCCGCGGCGGGGACTCCGAGGTGGCTCACGGCACAGGAGCCCGCTCTGCTCCACCACAAGGCCCTTCCCCATCCCCGGAGAGGGGGCCCACGACCAGCTGCTGCAGGGCTGGGGTTCCCCTCCTCGTGGGCCACCGGAGCCGTGGGCCGTGAGCAGGGGGTGGAAAGGGCTGTCCTCCAAGAGTGAGCACCACTGCGTGGTGGCACAGAGCTGAGGAAGGACTGTGTCCCAAGGCCAAGCCCCACTGGCCCCCTTGCCTGGGTCTCTAAACCACCCTTTTTCTCTCCTGGAAGTGAAGCAGCCTCAAGCCCATGTGCTCAGGCAATTGTTGCTCTGGACTTCTGTTGTCAAACTCTTCTCTTGTCTCATATTCAAACTGCCCTCAAAGCTTTGCCAAAGCATTTGAACTAATTTTTACGCAAATTCATCAATCAAAAGCCTCCACCATGAGCAGTGATAGGACCAACAATGCAACAGCATACAGCATTCCTTTACCCCACAGGACCAATCCTTTACTCACGTTTCTGCAGACTTTCCTGGTTGCTCTCCTTTTGGCTGCAGAGCTGTGCAGAAGCATTACTGTAACGCCACTGTCAGCAGCAGTGCAGAGTGCACAGCCCAAAACCTCTGACTGCCTGGAGCTTTCAAAAATGAACAACACAGTTTCATTAGCCTTCTCCTCAGGCCTGGCTGTTCTGCAGTTCCCCACTTCTTGACCACTCAGTCTTCACTCTCCCTCCCCACCATCCCCAGCAGAGTCAGCAAGTTCCCCCATGTAGCTGCAGGAGGACAAACACCTCCAGGAGGGAGGGAGCTGTGAGCACTCTGCCTCCAGCACACAGAATCAAAGAATCATAGACTGGTCTGGGTGGGAAGGGACCTTTCCAGGTCATCAAGTCCAAGTCCCCTGCAGCGAGCAGGGACATCTTCAGCTCAATCAGGTTGCTCAGAGCCTGTGCTGTCCCACAGGCTTTATGTATGAGCTACACAGCCTGGAGATGCAGACTAGGACACCTGCCTGGGGAAAGAGCTCGGCATTTTGGGCTCCTGAGCTGACCCGAAGCAGCAAAAGCACCTTTGTCCTCAGGGGACAAAGGAGCAGGGCAGGCAGGATGGGGCACATCCACAGTGCCATGCCCTTTGATAATCCCACTCTTCCAGGCGCCAGCAAGGGCTGCCTCTTCCTCCACAGCCAGCAGGGGAACCTGGCTGCCCACGTCAGCAGCCTCTGCCCGGAGTCACTGGGTGCAAAGTGGCCAGATGGAAGGCCAGAGCAAGGGCTGGAGGGAGCAACCCTTCTGGAGTCTGAAACACATCCTGCTCTTTAATCAACAACAGCCACCAATACCTCATCGAGTCCATTTGGGGCCAATACTGTCGTTATTTGCAAGGTCGTACAGTGACCCAAGAACAGAACTGGGATCCTCCTCCGATGCTAGAGCCTCTCTCCCAGCAGAGCTGGCAATTGGCTTTGGCTCAGTTGCAAGCATTTGTTCATAAAAGCAAAATATTAGCGTCACTCTAGGACTCTCATAACTGCCTGCTCTCGGGCTCTCTGGGCTGGACACCCAGCAGGAACAGGAGGAGATGGGTTTCAGTTAACCTGCTGGCAGTGGAGTCCCACCGGTGCCATCTGTGAGGTGAGCTGGAGGAAGTCATGGCAAGGAAACCATGCCAAGGTACCACCCTGTGGCAAACCCCACGTGCAGCGAGAACCAGATGGGCCACCTCGAAGCTTCTGCTGGGACAGGCCACTCAAACCCAGCTGCCTCCTGACTCCCAAAGAGAAACCTAAGGAAGACCTGGGGTCAGATGGGAACCACGGAGGCTGCCACACACAGTCTACAGCTTCCCAGCACCTCCTGCTCGTCCACAGCCATGCGTGGAGAGAGCTCAGGGAGACACTTCACCCCACTAGCAAAGCAAGTCAGTCCCCAGCCCTCAGCAGAGCCGTAGCTGAGTGCAGCCCCACCAGGAGGGTTGTGCCGAAGGGGATTAGAGAAGCTTGTGTAGACCAGCAGGTCCCTTTTCCCTGCTGATGCTCAAGGAGGCTGTGGGAGTGCTCGGGCTGTTTGCTCGGCCATTTCAGCCATGGAGCTGTCAGGTTCCTCAGCACATCTTTCATGGAGTCCAAGCCCAAACTTTCCTCCAGGCACCAGCAATAAGGGAGGAGGTATGCAGTGTTCCCCCATACCAGACCCCGAGATGTCCTTGGGGGAAAACTCCTAGAACTGCTAGTTTTTGGTCTTGATTGTCTCTGCTCTGTTTACAGAAAGCCCGGGTTGTCCAGCATTTAACACTGCTCCGGGAGTGGTTCAGCCTGGGGCTGCAGCGACCACTACTGACTGACTTGCACTGGAGAAGTCTGGGAACAGACTTCTCTGGAGAGCACTTCTCAGCAGTGCCTCCTGCCAGTGTGCTGGGGTGGCTTTGGAGGTGGTTTAGGGCAACATTCTTGGAGCTCAAGCCCCAGAGCTCAGCCTGTGCCCTCGCACATTGTACCTGTCAGGATGCTGTAGTCCCCATTCACTGAGAAGCTTACCTCATACTTCATCTTTTCCACCACACAGCCAGAACAGAGGGAATTCATCCTTCTTCATTGTTCTTGGTAGGAGGACGTTACCAGGTGATGCTAGGTGGGCTGTTCACACCCCTCAGCCCACGAGTGCAGGTGTTCCCCCTGTCTCGGGGTGCCCTGCTCTGCAGTATGGTGATGGATCATGTTCTGGGGACAGGCTGTCCTGGGGAGCTCCCATCCTCCCTTGATGCCAGCACCAGGCAGGCAGGCTGAACACAGCCAGGGTTAGGAGTGGGGTGGGTGCCCTCCCAATGCATGCTCACACATTTTTTTCTTGCACAAATCCACTTCTTGCCATTCCCAAATCTCGGGTTGCTCTGGCCATAACTCTCAGCCCCAGCTGGATTTAAGGGGTTTGAGATGTGTCCTGGTTTGGACTGCTCCTCGGTCTCCATCTCCCTCTGTGTTTGGGAGGTGATGTTCCACTGCTCTCTCCCTTGCACATGCACACACTGAGCCTGGCCCAAACCCTTCTACTCTTGGAGCTTTTCTTTGTTGGCAGCAATGGTGCCAAATACAGAGCACCTCATGTGCTTGGGGTGGAGAGGCTGTCTCCTAAGGTGGGATGGCAGTGTAACCCTTGTTATTCTGGGAGATTTATCAGCCTCACTAGTGTAATAGACACTAAAGATCTAGATGAGATTGGGGCTTCACTTACTACCATGGAACTCCAGCTCGGAAGGGACCTCATGGGTTATCTGGTCCAACCTTTCTTGGCCAAAGCATGGTCTAGGTAAGACAGCCCTGCACCACATCCAGCTGAATCTTCAAGGTGTTCCCTGGGGAGAGTATTCCACTGGCTGATGGTTCTCCCTGTACTAGCAGCTCCAGACTCTGTGGCTGGACAAACACATAGTCTAAACAGACAACACAAACAAGCAGAGGCAGTAAAGTCAGAGAAGATTTCACATCCTTTCACATCTGTAGTGTTTTTTTTTACCGGCGACGTACCTAGAGCCCCACCAAGTGGAAATCACCAGTGGCAAGAATCACCTTTGCACCCCTATCTCCGACAGACTCTCTTTGTTCTACGGGGCGAAAGCAGAGAGGCGCGCAGGGAGCCGTGCGGAGCGGAGCCGGTGTCCTGCCACCGCCACCTCGCGGGC
>NW_008583189.1:0-7697 GCF_000691845.1 Merops nubicus | reverse complement strand
GCTGATCCGCAAGCTGCCCTTCCAGCGACTGGTCAGAGAAATCGCCCAAGATTTCAAAACGGACTTGAGGTTCCAGAGTGCAGCCATCGGGGCGCTGCAGGTATTGCTAGCGGCCTGCCGGGCGCTCGCGGCGCTGAGCATGCTTCGCTGAGGGTTTCTAACGCCATTTCTTCTTGTTGTGCTCTTGAAACAGGAGGCCAGCGAAGCTTATCTGGTGGGTCTGTTTGAAGATACAAACCTGTGCGCCATCCATGCCAAGAGAGTCACCATCATGCCCAAAGATATCCAGTTGGCCCGCAGGATACGGGGGGAGCGGGCTTAAGTGAAGGCTGTTTTTATGGTGTTTTGTAGTAAATTCTGTAAAATACTTTGGTTTTAATTTGTGACTTTTTTGTAAGAAATTGTTTATAATATGTTGCATTTGTACTTAAGTCATTCCATCTTTCACTCAGGATGAATGCTAAAAGTGACTGTTCACATAAACCTCAGTGATGTGAGCCTCGGTGCTCAGGAGTGACAAGTTGCTAATATGCAGAAGGGATGGGTGATCTTTCTTGCTTCTCATGCATGTTTCTGTATGTTAATGACTTGTTGGGTAGCTAAACTTGTAAGGTACTAGAATTGATATAAATGTGTACAGGGTCCTTTTGCAATAAAACTGGTTATGACTTGATCCAAGTGTTTAACAATTGGGGCTGTTAGTCTGACCATACATCACTGTGATCAAATGTGGACTTTTTCAGAGGGTGAAACTACAAGTCTTAACCACAGTGTAACTTACAGTTTCCTAAAAACGTAAACCTGGCAGCTATAGAATACACTATGTGCATTTATAATAGCTATTTTATATATTGTAGTGTCAACATTTTTAAATTAAATGTTTTACATTCACCTGTGAGGACTCTTTGTCATTTGGTTTGTATGGGCTTGAAGCTTCCTCCTCCTGGCTCCAGTAGGTCAGCGGTAGGTGCCTGTAACCCTGGACTGCTGCTCTGGCAACAGCATGGAGAACTTGCCCTGGCCACCCTCGGAGGTTTTTGGAGACTTTTCTAGCTTGAGTCATTGCTCTTGGCCAGGGAGAGCTGAGTCTTGCAGCTGTGGGGCAGAGGAGGAACAGCCTGACAGGCCCAGCAGCAGCCTCTGGGGGGCTTTGGTTTTTTTTACAAAGCCCAGTGGTTACTTGTCAGCTGTTGAGCACAACTCTAGAACTAAACTTTCCAGTAGATGCAGAAGTTTACAGAGGTGGCATGACTGCTCTGCCCACAGCAACCTCACCAGCTCCTTTCCTCAGCAGTGTGTCAGTGCTGGGGTGTGTGGGGGAGTTCCTGTGGGACCTGTCTGCATGAGTAAGTCCCAGTGAATCACAGCAGCTAGTGCAGGGGAGAAGCTAATTACACAGCCCGGGAGCATATGGGCTGCTGAGCAGCTGGAATGGGTGCTCTGTAAGACTCTCATTTCCCATCTTAAGCTCTTTTGATGAGGCAGGATTATACTGAAACCTTCACTTCAGAGCAGCTCGCAGGGCTCTGGGCTAAGACAGGCCTGGTTTCCCCAGTGCCTCTGGGAACAGCCATACCTCCTTAGGTTGTGGTGGAGGAGAGCTGCTCGGGCTGCATCTGAAACACAGGTAATTAACATTTAAATTGAACTGGGAGGCTGCCTCTCCAGCTCTTGGAGAGCAGGCTGCACAAGTGAGGCCGAGCTGGCACAGAAAAGCAGCACAGGGAAGTGGTTCAGCCAGCTCATCTTGATTTATTTTGATGCAGTTCCAGGTGCACGTTGGGGAGGGAGAGCAGAGGGTTTGTCCCGGAGCACAGGTGGCATGTTGGCACCGGCCGCCTGTGCCAGCGCTTGCAGAGCAGAGGTTCTGCAGCCCGGTTCATAAACATCCTGGCTCCTGCTCCCGGGCGCTGCCGGAGGAGCTCGGGGCTGGGCTGGGGCTCTCCCTTATCACACAAACCACTCCGTGTGCTTAAACCCTGCAGCTGGAGGAACAGGCTCCTGACCAAACAACGTCCTCGACGCCCTGGCCCGCGCCACGCCAAGCGTGCTCGAAGCACCCGCAGCCGCTCAGTACCCCTATCACATCTGCCACAAAGCTGCTGAAAGCATGTTCTAAAATGAGCCAAGATCAGGTTTTCAACAAAGGTTTGGGTTTTTTTTCCCCCTCCTCACTGGAAGGAAAAAGATTTCCTTGCACCTACACTATAAACTTAATCACTTTAAAGGCCTGGATCAAAGTTAAGCATGGACTCAAACTTCAGCTGATGCTCCATGAGCTGAGGCAGCTCCCCCAGACAGGTCTGTTGAGGGGGGGAGTCAGCCTGGTGTGAGGACACGGGGCAGGGACTTGAGGGTCCTCAGTGGTCCAGCACCTATGTAATTTGGGAACCACCATGCAGCTTGCACTTAAGCAGTTTAAAAATAAGACTTGCAAGCCATGGGCTTTCGGAATGCAGTAGCAGACTGGGCTCCTGCAGGAAAAGTATGTTTTAAAATAACATCTCTCGAAAACGTTTCCTCCAGGTTCTTAGTGGAAACAATGAACCATCTGGGTATGCCTAGGAGCTATTTCTTAAAATAAAATCATTGTCTAGCAGTCTTAAAAAGCAAAAAGAAAACAAACCAACAACCCAAACAACCAACACAAAACCCAAATCCACCAGGAAACGGTATCAAAGTACCTATTCATCTTAGCAACCCCAACAAAAATACATACGTTAAATCTCACATGTGGTGAACCAGAATAGCAGTTGCTGGTGCTCCACAGTCTCACTGTGATAGCTGAGGACATGAACCCTTACCGATTCTCCTGATGATTTCCTCGCATTCTTCCTCAGAACTGGATGCAAACACCAGGCAGTCGAACGTGCTCCCATCAGGGCTCTCCGGGGAAGAGCTAAAAATGGCAACGCGTCCATCAGCCGGCAGAGCAAGTGGCTCTGAAAGCCCAGCCCTGGCTTGTAACCACACCAGAGACCCTGCACCGGGGCTTGGACGGCGCTCGGGTATTTTCTGAGACCCACATCCCCTCCGCAGTCCCCCTCCCAGCGCCCACGGCAGCACTCACGCCACGCAGAAGGCGAACAAGCTGCTGGTGTCTGTGCAGCGTCCCACGCAGGAGATGGTGGGGTAGGGGTAGCGGCACAGGAGCTGCGCAGGGGACAGGAGGGACACCGTGCAGGGTTGCAGTCAGTCCCCATCGTCCCCGTTCCCAGCTTAAACTGGCCCCACGATCCCTCCAGCTGGGCTCCTCGTGCTGCAAGATCAGTGGCCTTGAGAGTCCCCCAAACCTCAGCTGTTGCTCGCTTACCTTGGAAGAAGTCTTCTCCTGTACAAGGACTTCTGCTTCCTTCACATCAAATAAAACCTCCTGAATGAGGATGGAGGGGGAAGAAGCCCCAGTTATCACAGTGCCTTATTTTTAATAAAGCACAAGAGAGATTATTCGAAAGCAGAGGTGATGAAGCACAGCCTAGCACAGCTTTTTCAAGAAGCTGTCTCTGTGCTGTGCTTGTTTTCCACCACCCAGTGCTCTCACGCTGGAACCTTTTCATGAACAACCCCCAAAAGGGCTCAAGCAACAGTCACCCGAGCCCTAAAGCACCCCTGGAACCAGGCTCAGCCTCGCCATCATTTTCCAGGTGCTTTCCTGCAGGTGGTTGTTTTTTTTTCCTATCCTGGCTGCAGAGATGTTTCTAACCAGAAAAGAAAAACCCGCAGGGGTGTGGGGTGTCAAATCCTCAGCCAGGCTGAGCAAACCTGGAGCCAGCAGGAAGTATCTCCAGGCAGAGCCCCCATTTCCCTGCAGTTTTCTCACCGAGCCCTTCATGGGATGCCCTAAGCCCCGTCACTCACCCGCACTGCCAAGTGCCTCTCCAGCACGGTGGGGATGGCCCAGTCCAGCACCTCTTTGCCACCATACTGAAACAGAGCAGGGAGGAGGGAGTAACCCACAGAGACATGAAAACAAACCCAGAAGAGACAATTACCCCTGGGCACATCTCTGCCCCATTGCCTCACCTTCCCAACGCTGGTCCGGCCCAGGTACCGCAGGTTGTAGAGCAGCCTGGGGAGAAAAGGACTTGGGGACATCAGAGTAAGGACCTTGCACGTCCTCCTGCTGCTCTTTGCAGGGGAAGATGCTCACAACTCCCCGCAGATCCCAGACCATGGGGGCAGCTTTGGTTTTACAGCCTTGAGAAAAGACTGGGGAGAGCATGGGTGCGGGGCTGCCCTGATTCCAGCACCCCCATCCCAGCCCAGGAGCTCCCCGTGACATCGGACCCACCTGCCCCCCTGCAGCCTCCGTAGTTCCCCCTCGGCCCTGCGCCAGGGGCTGCGCTGGAGCTGGAACCGGGGCTCCTTCTCCTTCAGGACCTTCAGGTAGGGCAGCAGTGGCTCATAGACCTCCCCGTCGTGCCACCGCCACCGCAGCAGGCGGAAGCTGAGCGGTTGTCCCTTCAGCTTCTGCAGCACAGCCCCAGCCTGGAAGAAGAGCAGGGGGAAGAAGGAGGGCAGAATGGGGGCAGGAGAGGGGGAAATGTGGGGGTCACACCAGCCCTCTGTGCCCACTCACCTGCCCACTGTAGGCATTTCTCAGTGAGGAGCCATTGATCTCATCAAGGATGTCACCAGCCAGCACCACCTCATCCACCTCTGCCTGACTTTCGGGCAGCACCTCGGTGACAAAGACTCGGCCATCCACATACCTGGAGGTGCAACCAAGGCCCAGCTCAGCCCCTGGACCCAGCCCAGCTCCCCCAAACCCTTCATACCATCAGTGATCTTTCACTGATACATGGAGGCAGGGAAAAGCCAGCAGAGAGCAGATAAAAGCAAGGTTGAGCCAATAGGGAGAAAAGCACCTGATTTATCTCCCATTTTGGTAGGCTTTGAGTACTGTGGTGCCCAGATCCCACTGGAGAGTGGAGGAGGATCAAGGGCTCCTACCTGAGCACCATCCCCAGCACTCGGCACGGGACCGTCTCATAAGTGATGCACACCTGGAAGAGAGCAGGCAATGGCCACAAGATGCCCAAGAAGCCTGACCAGGATGAAGGGGAGGATGGAAACCCCTTCCTCTGGATAATTTCTGTCTCTGATGCCAAACCAGGGCTTTGGGAGCACAGGGAGAGGCTGGTCATCATCAATGACAACCACCAGTGGCTCCTTGTCCCCATCTCTCTCCTGGGATTTGGCACTGCCCAGACCCTGAAGGGACCAACCTACTTTTGGTGGATGGGATGGCAAAGCAAGCAGGTGAACCCTTAACTTGGCGATGAGCCCTCCTCCCTTGCCCCATGCGTCCCCACGCAGCTGGGGGAGAGCTGCTGCCCCTCCCAAAGCCGCTGCCGTCGGCGGCAGCACTTACTGTCACATCGCATTAGCCAGGGACCCGAAACGCGGCCAGCTCGCCCGGGAGCTCTTGCTGTTAGAAATGCCCAAAAGCCAGCAGGGTCCCAGCCTGTGCAGCAGCTCGGCGCATGCCGTAACCAGCCCCAAAGCTGCCCTGAGCTTTTCTGGGGATTCTTTTGGGTTAAAAAGGCAGCGGAGGGACACTCTCAATTTTTAAAAGGCATCAAGACATCTCTGCTGTTCTCAATCAACGCACTGATATCTCACTGAGCAAAACTAACAGACACATAATCCACGTCTGCCCAAGGAAATGGAGATTTTGGGGCAAGAAATCAAGGAAGAGAGCATGGGAAGACTTCATTTACACCAGCAATTTAGGCCTGGATACTGCTCATGCTCAATTTTTCTCCCAGGAATGCTGGGACCTGCTCTTGGTGAGAGCGCAGGCACCCGGCAGGATCCAACCTCGGTGGCAGAGGCGGCTGCGCTCCCACTGGTGACCCTGAGCCAGTTCACTCCTGGCTGTGGAGAGCTGCGTGGCAATCCCTCCCCACCAAATCAGTCCTTATCTTCCTCGTTTGACTTCTCGGTGAGGGCCAGGTGGTGGAAGGACAGCTCTGGGGAGGGATGAGCTCTTACCGGCAGCAGCCAGCTCTCGTCCAAGAAGCTGCAATTCTGCAAACAAAGGAGCGTCAGCGCCATCAGTCCTGGCCAGGCAGGGGCCGGGGCCCCACGCAGGCAGCTGTGTGCCGGCCGCTGCCCCACTGCCTCAGCACCGCACCTGCAGGTCCAGGGAGAAATCCACCTCTGTCACCACCAGCAGCAGCGAGAGGAAAGGCTCTGCAGAGGGATGGGGATGGAGAGCCAGCGTCACTGCCGGGTTCCCCGTGGCCACGGCCTCGTGGGGACATGGCAGAAGTCCAAACAAAGCCATTTTCAGCATGACTAATGAGCCCTGGGGAGCGAGGCCCTGCGAGCATCCCAGCACCACAGCACCCAGGATGCTGCTGGAGGCTTGTCCCAGGCTCCTGCTGCCAGCATGGGGAGAGAAGTGCTGCAGCTTGATGCCTAATTTCCCCAGTTCAGACCAAGCCTCACAGCAAACGCTGCTGATGAGCAACTTTCTCTCCTTGTAAATGCAAAGCAAAGCTGCCCAGGCTTCCCTGCACAAGCCTTGCAATTACACTCACAGAGATCTGCAATCTGCTTGGGCGCCAGCAGCGCGGGTGATTTATAAGCCATCTAGGTACAGGTTTAACACGGGGTTATTTATCATGATCAAAAGATTAAGGGCTTTCACCCTGGCCTGGCCCCCCCAAGGAGCATGGCTGTGGATGGAGTGGTGCAGCCTGTCAAGGTAACACAGCCATTTGCCACAGAGAAGCCCCCTTGTGTGGGACCATGGCCTGGGCCCAGTCACCAAGGGTTCCCCTCGAAGCTGGCCTGCGGGGTCTGCTTAAACCAGTATCCTCGCTACAAAGAAATAACACAAAAGGCACTTCAGAAGCAATTTTCCTATTCCACAACACTAAAACCAACCTCTGCTGGATTCAAACAGTGTTTAAATATTTACACCTCTTGTTCCATCACTGCAGCGGCAGATTTAGATTTTACCACTAAGCTGAGCTTAGGAAAATCACAGTGGACTATTCTCCCCCCTCCCACCCCACAGCAGCTTGGTGCAGTAATGCCTGCGATGGCCACCCCAGGGCAGGTTATAGCCCACCTCGGAGAAGCCACCACCTTACCCAGGAGGTCTTCATTGCCAAGGATGGAGCTCACCGGGTCATAAAACTGCAAGGCAGAGAAACGCCACCATTACGCTGCTGTTGGGCTGCCCACTGCCCAGGGGTAGCGGCTCCCTGCCACGTGCTTCACCTCCAGGAGCCGGGGGGTCCGTGCCAGCTCCCGCACGGCCGCTGCCAGCACCTTCTCCTGCAAGGCCAAGCGCAGAAAGTACCGCCCGCGGCCCTGCGCCGTCTGCACCTTCTCACAGCCCACGGCTTTCTGGATGCCGATGGAAATAGTGCTCAGCCTGTGTGGGGAGAGGAGAAGCAGCTCCGGGCTGAAACTCTGGTGGCATGCAGGAGCACCCTTCCTGCACTCGGGACCCTCGGGATGAGCACATCGCGACGGACGCCGTCATGGCTCAGGTTTTCATCCCCGGCCCGGCTCAGAGCTGCACACCTGCTGTTGTCCCCTGTGGGAAGCTGCTCCAGCCAGTGCCAGTAATCCCGTCTCCTGAAGCCCCAGGCTGGCTCTGTGGGAGAACGGGAGCACAAGGGCCCTTGTCGTGGGCACCAGGACGCTGCCACCCCCCCACCCAGGTATAAAGGAGC
>NW_008583188.1:0-4024 GCF_000691845.1 Merops nubicus | reverse complement strand
TATATATATATATATATGAATGTGTGTGTATATATATATGTATAAGAGTTTCTAGGTCTTTGGCAGTCGCCTTCAGCTCATGCATCCATTCATGAAAACATCTACCCATATTGCTCAAATCAAGAGGGGCTTCAGTTGTTTCCAGAGCCTGCTCAGAAAAGCACACTCTATATGGGGCAGTACCTGGGCACACAGTGGTCTCTCTCTCATGGACTGGTTCCCACCACACCACCAGCAACCATAACCCACGTAAGAACAGCAACACCATTCCAAGAAATGTTCAGTCTTGTCACTGGGGCAGCTGGATCACAATATGCACAGACTTAAACGCAGCTTCAGTAAAAATGTGCAGAGGCCACATACAACAGAGCCGTGTTTTGCACAATCTCTCCCTAATACCACTGGCAAATTTACAAACCAAATCCAGGCAAACTCTCAGTAGGTCTATGCTGTCCTACTTCCATCAACATCAATGTAGTTACAAAACTTTAAGGCAGCAGAGGATCTTGCATCAGACAACTACATGTCATCCTTCTCAAAATCTTACACTGATCCACATGAAATAAATCATCTTTGCATGCCGCCAATGCGAAACAGCAGTTTTCCCTTGCTCTTCAATGTTCTCTAGATGACAATGGAAATCTCACATTGCAGATGTTTAGGCAGGAAGACAGACCCTCAAGGGCTTGCTTTTGATGCTTACTCCAAGCTTTAAATGCCTAACCAAACCTGTTAAAATCCCTTGTTGCCTCATAATCTAAGCACAGCACACCTGGACCCATACAACTTTCCACAACTACTTGTGCTACTGATCAAAGAATAAGATGATTAAAGAAAACATTCAAAAAACATTAAAAGGTTTTAGTTTCATTTGGATAAAACAGACATTAACAGTTTGGACTCTTGACCAAAGCTTCTTTGAACATTAAGGACTACACCTGGCAAGAAATTTGAACGTTAACTTCACACTAAAGCCTAAGAGCTTGTGCTTTGTGCATGGCACAGAAGACAGTAAATCTACTTCTCCTCTTAAAACCCAAAAGCTGATCTACTCTGAAGCAAAGAAGGCACAAATATATGGGTCTGAATTAGCAATCACGTTTACAAGGTGCTGGTTAAAACACCACACAAAGTCCAAATGGAGGATTCAGTGAAGACACCATTCCTGTGAAAAGGCAACAGACCCTCAACAGGGTCAGAGGGGAGACCAAAAACACCAAAATTATCAATGAAAATGAGCCTCAAGTGCTGGGGAAAAAGCCTGCCTTCTCCATGCGTTGACACACATTTTAGCACAGAAAGTTATAAACACACCACGCTGAGAACAGGTCAATCAGCAAAGTCCATCAGCTTTGTAATAATTTTCTTATCCTCTTCCAACACTGAGGCCGGCTTCGTCTTCACTTGTGAGAACACTGGGAGCTGGTGTCAGCCCTCGGTTGTAACTGTGACCTCCTTGTCTGACTTGGCATTCTGAGTTTTGTTTGGGATTTTTTTTGGGTCCTTTTAAAGTTTTAACAAAAGCCTTTTCTTCCCAACCATCACATTTACTTCAGACTGCTCAGCAAAAGACAGTCTGTTAAAAAAAAAAAAGAGTGGATGAGCAGGACAAATACTCACTTAAAATGAATACTTCAGACATTTGAGCAGAGTAAAAATATTCTTCCCTTAAAATCCTCTATTCCCTGCACCAGACTGTAAGTATGATTCTGCTCCAGGCAGAGATACCTAAATGTAAGTGCCTGCACTGCTCCTCTGCTCAGCAGAGACATAGTTGCTACAGCCAGTGAATCCTAAGAGCAGCTTAGCTCTCCTGCAACAGACACCTATGGCTGGACAGAGAAATCACTCTTTAGGCTCCACCACTGTAGTGATCTTATCTCCTTTGACTAGAATATCATCCTCATGGATAAACATCTAAATTACAGGTATTTTCATACAGTTTTTTAATTTGGTATGGACAATGAGCCTTCAAAAACCAAAACTGTGCATCTGATTCTTTGGTGTGACACCACTCCAGAAGAAATAAACCATGTTCCTGTCAGTGGCAATGTCAAACTGAAGGTGCTAGACCAAATCAGGCTCTTCTGGTACCACTTCGCTTATGCGCTGGACCAATGGACCAACCTGAATGAACAAAGTCAGACACACTATTTGCTCACAAAACTTGTATATGATGTGGTGTTGATGTTACCAAACATGCAAAATGTAAAGGTGCACAAGATCCTTGTTCCTCCAAGTTTTCAGTGTTACTAGAAAGCAAAAATGGATTTACTTGAAAGTCTTAATACAGAATATTTTTTTTTTTTTAATAATACAGGCCTTTGAGAAAAAGAGTTTTCACAGGCAATATTCTACTGCTTATTGTTATTCTAGTTGCTGGCTGCTTCCAAGCAAAGATGGTTATTTTGTTATAGTGCCCTCCACTCAAAGTAGGAAAAAAATGTTTCTCTATTTGTCTAAAAACCAAACTAACAGAAAGCCGGTTGTAGAGGCTTGCCATACCAAAGGCAGCGAGCTGTTAGATGAACAGGTCAAAAACTTCAGAGATTAATATCATGGCTTTATTACTGATCTTGCTGAAGTGGTATCCTAAAATGAAATCAAAGTCAGGGAAGACCTGTTGAAGTACTAGCCACAGCAGATGCCTCTCCTTGCGGGCCCCACGTGATGATCACTACTGGCTGCAGAGCTGGGGTGAGCAACTCCAGGGATAACAAGTGTGTTTCCTTGCAGAAACCAAAGCGTGTCCCTCAGCCCAGCTTGATCTTACACATGTGGAAAAATCATGGCCGTTTTTCCAGCATGGCTATTTTGGACAACGACCTTGCCTAGCCCTGGAGCCAGTTCTGGATTCAGACCTCATTGTAGATAACCCTACTTTTATCCAGTCCTGCTGCTCTGATGCCAGGTGACACCACTCTTGTAAGCTCTCTTTGTGTTGTTCCCCTTAATGGTGTTAAAGTATCAACACCATTTAATAGCCTCCAGTATTTATTCCAGAAAGAATCTTTTTTAATGCGATAGTTGTAGGAATTATGCCAACTTCCAACTGTCTGACAGGTCTTTTATTGCCACTGTATTACATCCAAAATGTGGAAATGTCTTGCATTTTGATACCACAACTACTAACGTTACAGAACAAATACACTTGTAGGTTGTGGAAGTAGCCAAAAAACACATTAAAGTCTAATGAACTCAGCAAAGGCCCTTCTCTCCATTTCAGTATATTCTCATACATTAAATAGATGCTGATGTTTCCCGTTGACACTCAAAAGTGAAATGATGACTTTGTGTCTATAGTAAGCAATTAGGTAACCCACAAGCAGATTGAGAAAATTATAGAACAGAAAAATCAGCCAAATGCTGCGTCGCAAATGTCAACTGTCTGCTTGAGAGCAGTATCTTTCAGGTAGAAAGTTTGTAACTTAAAACAGGTTGTAAAAATATACACCCAAGCAAGTTAGTTAACTTAAGGAGCCTAACAAACTACTTTGAGGCACACAAGAAATACAGGTGACACTTGGGACACAATTAACTGAAGATGCTAGCACCTTCAGCAGTGTCCCCCTATTGGGTTATGTTTGGGGGTTCAAGTGTTTGTGGCAGTAGTCATGGCAGTGCTCAACTTCTTTCTCCTCTGCTTTTCAAGGCAATCCAGAAATCGCAGGACCCAACTAAAATCCCTCTGCTCCAACTTACTCGGTTCTAATATCCTATAAATAAAACATAGCAGAAGTAGACACAGACACATACAACAAAACACTTTTGTTCTACCATATCTTCCCTCAGTTGCATAAAACAACAGACCCTTACCCAACACCTACTTCTTTCCATTGAGTATCCTCTGCCAACAACCTGCTGCTCTTTCCTCTTATGAGAACAGTAGAGTCAGAGTTAAGACCTCTGTGGTTTTCTCAGCAGAGGCTCTGAGAACACCTGACACTCAGTAACACTCATAGAATCACAGTATGGTTTGAGTTGGAAGGAACCTTGAGGGTGAGCAACTGATGTCATTTGCCTG
>NW_008583187.1:2452-21785 GCF_000691845.1 Merops nubicus | reverse complement strand
TTTCCCCAAACCCCTTTTGACAATCCTTCCCACAATCCCAGCCACCACACCCCCCGCCCAAACCAGTACAATGCTATTTGTATTTTTATTGAAGTATATGCTATTTGTATGATACCTAACTCACATGATACTATTTCTGTTGTCAGATCAACTCTCTGAAACTTTTCATCGGTAGATAGTGGAACCAAAACAGTCATTTGTAGTTGGATCTTTGAGCAAAGATAGACTTACATACACATAGAAAATAATAGCAGCCAATTTTTGCTTGTGTCCATGGCCTGGGGCAGCAGCTTTCAGTACTGAAACCCAATGGTACACAAAAGGGAGGAAAGCAGATGTGCCATGAAGTTCCCAGCCATTGGCAGAGTATCCTCAGTTACATATTTCAGTGATCAGTCCACCCCAGGGGGACTGATATCAAACTGATGTTGGATTTATTTCACATTCCAGAATAGCAGCAATAATCCTATATTATGTAGGCCCACAGCGGACTTTAGCACCTGACAGTCGTTTGTTAGCTACGGTCTCATTCCACATGTACACATTCCCTGCAATATTTCAGCATGTTGCCTTTTGGCGGGATTAGTGTACTGGACGTCCCCTGAGAAAGCCATAGGAAATACATACTGGTCTTGTGGCTAATTTAACACAGCTCTTGATGTCATTATTAGTGGAAATGGAGTCAAACACTTACTGGGCAGCCAAAATTTAAATAAATTCCCATGTTCTTAAGTGGTCATTTTGAATGTTTGACATAAAATGCACATCTCTGTTTAAGACACGTGGCATACGCAGATGAACTCACACACCACTGTGGGTTTCAACATGCTGAAACGATTTGTAACTCTGCTTTAAAGTTGCTGAGTTCCAAAACCAGTGGTGATAAGTAAAGGGAGATCTGGAACAAATTAATATGTTTCTCAATAATCTGCAGGTTTCTTTGGGACTGCTCACAGTACTTAATGGGCAACCAGAGCTTCCCTTAACAATAACAAAATGTAAAAGAAGAAAAAAAAAACATGAATATTGATAAGGTGCAAAGTCAAGCACTTAAAATTTAGGAAGTATAAAAATAAGGTTGCCCACATGATGTTAATTTGAGACCCTCATATACATTTATTCTGATACAAACCTTGTGTTCAACCTTTTTCCACAGGATTCTGCACCTGGGACAGAATAGGAAGCCAAGAAGCAGAAGCAAAGTGCTGCTTTGTAAGTAGGACACAGCTGGCTGTCAGCAAATGCCACACCAGTGCCACTGAATTAGATAGGAGCCTGGAGAAGTTAGTAGAGGCACAGCTGACCAAGGTGCCTATGTTTGTGCACGCACTGGGCTTGCAGAAAAGAAGTTAACTCCTCCATTTCCCACCTTTGCCAGGAGGCCCGTAAGAGCAGATATAACCCAGATGGGTTGCCCAAGAGGGTCTTTCCCTTCCCTGTAACTCCCCTCAGCTGGATTTCTCACTCAAGCTGAAGGACAGACAGACCTATGCCTCCAGCAAAAAAAGAGTCCCTTGAAAAAAGCAGGCAATCAGGACCAGGTGGCCAGAGTTGTTCCAGAAGTGCATACCTTTCCTTGGCGGTCATCCTTCTGTCCCAGGGATCTGGGGGGAAACACCACATTGCCAGGCTGGTTGTGCCCCCAGCTGCAGACGTGTGGTGGGAGAGGAGCTGCCTCCAGCTGGGAACCTCCCAGGACCAGGTGTATCTCCACAGGAAACATGTATCCCCCAGGCACAGTGCAGGTAGCATCCTGTGGAGATCCTCAAACCACTTCTAAATGAGCTACTTCAAGGAGGAGGGATTAATCCTCCATTAATGCAATCCTGCACCCAGCCTAATGAGCTCTGTTTTTTAAGCCATAAGGCTACCCTACCATTCCTTTCCCTCTTTCTGTTATTCTCTATGTAGCTGTTGTATATTGGCCCTTTTTATTAGAACAATTTAAAATGGAGAGAAAAGACTTTACAATTTGAATTAATTTTATTCTGCTTCTTTTTTTTCTTCTTTCCAGGGGAAGGGGGAGAAAAAAAAAAAAATCAAAACCCAGCAAACCAACAAAGACCAGCTCTGCCATTTAGCATGTCCGGTTTTGTACTTGGACACTACAATGGTTTGCATTAACAGATGTAATATTTTTTATAGGAGGTAACTGGAAGTTCAGAGACACTAAGTGACCTCTCCACACAGGAAGAAACAAAAGCCTTTATTTCCAGCTTCCTCTTCTAACAGTAAAGCTGCTCTCCCACCCTCCCTACAGTTTATTGAAAATTGTTTCTTCTCTTTAAAATGTTTACTCAAAAATACCACAACTGTGTCTAAGATTCCCACAAAGTTTGGTGTAGCAATACAGCAGACCCCACAGCCAAGGTTTGGATCAGCGCACCTCAGGCTGCTGCACCATCTATAAGTAGGGCCCAGCCACCTGTAAAGGAGGCAACAGTGAGTTATGGGTGACAAACTAGCATGTGGATTTGGGGAGATACAGGGACTAAGCTTTGAAGTTGCAATCTAGAGAATGAAGAGAGAAAAAATACTTTTAAAATTACTCCATACCTAAAATGTCAGAGTACTTCTTTCAACGTCAGACAAAGAGTGAGTCTTACTCAAATAATGCAGTTTCTTATGACTCAGATTTTCTTCAGCCTCCACATTCCAAAGTACTCCACTGACTTCAGTATTTTTTAATGTAAAGTCAGGTCAAGGCTTCTAAGGAGTGTAGGCAAAATGCAGTATTTTGAAATGGTGGTAGAATGGGTCCAGAATAGGGAGGACAAAAAAATTAGGGGCTTTGGTATATGGTGAAGAACCAGAACAGCTTTTCTTGCACTACAAGAAATGTGGTTCAAGCATCTGAGTTTGCTTAGAGCCTGATTCCAGGAAAGTGGTTTTTAAAATCTTGCAGTAACTAAAGAGGAGAGAGAAGATTTCTGCCTCTTGGGTGAGAATGCTTAAAAAGGGGGACACAGAGTTGTTCACCATCTGCAAGAAGCTATTTGTCTAAGAGGGACTGTAGAGCACAGGTTTTCATCACTTGAATTTCCTGGCCTTTTGTTAGGAGTGGCAGCCAAGTAGTTGTGGCAGTCACTGTCACCCCAAAAGTGACACAGAGAATCACAGTCACTCCTGCTTCTCACACAGTAGGTGATGGGAGGCTCTGCCTCTTGAGGGAATAGCTCACCGAGGACACATCTTCAAAGCCAGTAGTGCCATAGAGTGCTCCTGAGCAATGCATTTTGGTCAGATTTTTGGGCTTCTTTTTTTTTTTTTTTTTTTTTTGGTCTTCTACAACCAGAGGAATCTGTTCTGTCCTCTCTCTTGATGCTGGTTTTGAACACCAGCCAGCATACATAGGTATGGTGCTAGATGGTTCCTCCACAGACTGATTAGCCTGCTCCTACCTTTGCATGGCCCTCAGAGGGACAGCAATGTGGCACTCAGGAGGAGCAGCCTTCTGAGTTCAAATGAAACTCCTGACTTGTTACAGGAATGCTTGATAAAAGGGTAATTCACAACAGTCAGTTTGCAGAGCAGGGGAGATGTAATGGCCGATCTCCTCTGTACAGCCCAACTCCATGCATGGAGCCCAAGCCCTACTTTCTGAAAGCCATTGATGGACAACTGTGAATGCATGGCGTTACAGCTTAGAGAGACTCACAGCATGAACGTGTGTGTGCCCTCAAAGACAAGAAGAACAACAATGGGAATGTTTTATGATGCATGATCTGAAAGTACACTCTTTTCCCTCTCCCTGAGAGGCTTTTTAATCTCCCCCTTTGGGGACATGGTGGTCAAGATGGTGCCATGTTCATGTACATTTAGGAAGCCTGGGAAGATGGAGGCTCAGATATGAACCAGTGTATTTATTTTCACCCATGGAGTGCTTATACATAGGGACTACCTATTTTAAAGAGTGTGGGCTACTGTTAAGTAATCTCTCTGTTGCCTTTTCTCCTTGCTCCATTCTGTGTGATATTCAGATGAAAAATGTGTTAAAAGCTCCAGGATGGTCTAGCCAGCTCTTTCAATGATTCTGGAAACTGTATTGTTTTAGCATGTCTCAACTTTCTGTTACAATTTAGGATGACATGAGTTGACTCACTCATTGAAAACTTCACACTCAACTAACTCCTGTTTGTTGTGGATGCGAATTGCCCCAGTGCCCCCTCGCTCTTGTACTGCAGACCATCATGTGGGAAATCAGGAAGGAACTTACACTCACAGGTTGACTGATAGTCCCTTTCTTGACACTGTGAGGGAGAATGTGATGACCCTTCTTGGCAGAAAAAACAAAATTAGTCCATTTCTTCTGTCAAATATGTTAGTACTCCTGCTGCCCCAAGAAACGCAGGTTTCCAGGATGACCAAAATTTGCTCAATGAATCATCACAGATTACAGATTCATAGCTGCTTCTGAATAAAGGTGCCCTTCATGAACCATACATGGGGAACTTCTCCTCAAGAGGCTTATGCAAGACTCCAAGTCCTTTGCTCATGTCACAGGTTTCATGAGGTTAAATATTAAGTTTTGCATAGCACTACTACAAGCAAATATTTATCATTTGGAGCTGAACTAACATGTAACTGTGCCTGCCCCAGTTCAGAAAAGATTTTAATCAGCTACCTGCTTAAAGCAATGCATGGGCTTGAGCAGCTTCCTGAATAAAAGCCAAAGGGAAGAGATATTGAAAGAGTCATAAGTGCAGTCATAAATGAGTGCATAAAGATTTCAAGCTTTAAAATTGTTTTCCCTTTAAATCTGATGTCTTACTTTGCTTTATTGGTAATGTTTTCCCAGAAGGATCTCAGTGCAGCTCTCATCTTTATCAACAGAAATGAAAGAAAACTGAAAAAAGAAAAAAAAATATAATTTCCCATTTAAATGAGTAGCAGTTTTTAACGGGTGGAGTCAGATCCAAACACAGAAATTCTCAAATACAAATAGACTCTGAGTCTTTATTTGCATCTTCCAAAAGCCTTGAGCTGTTCTGCAAATGTTTTATCTTATATTAATTAAATAAAAATTAATCATTTCAACATAATTTCAAATAATACATGAAGCACACGGAGGTCTTGTAAACATAGCAAAACATTACGACATCTGTTATTACTAATGCTCTTTACTTTCCGCCAAGTTTATCCATGGTCCTGTTGAGTAAGAAAATCCCTCCTTGCTGATGATCATAGCTGAGCTCAACAGGGGAGACAAGACACAAGGATTGTGATGCATTTCAGAGTGGTGTAAAGGACTGATTCATACTCTTCTTACTGAAGAAGAGTGAAGGACCTGTTGCCTGTGAATATGACTGAAAGGACTGAGTGTCATTATGAATCTCCTTACCAACGTGTTGTGATATCCTGGGCAAGCTTAGTGTTGGTGGATTTAATGGAGTGCAGTGAAGGTTTATTATCTATTTTCAGTGACTTGTAAAGAGAAGCACTATGTCCTGCATCACCCAGGTTCTGTTTGTCAAGCACACCACAATTACACATATTTAGCATGGAGATAGCAGTGTTCAAGTACCCCCTCAGTGGGGATGTTTGAGGCAATAAATTTATTTTTTCTGGTTTGAATACCAGAAAGTAGTAAAAACCAAGTAAGGAATCATAGTAACAGTGCAAAATGCCATGGACAAGATGAGATGGGCAAGCTCTTTGCATGTCAATATACAGAAAGCTGGGCTGTAGCATGCCATGCTAACACCTGAAGGAATGAACTGCAAGGTTTGAGCCTCATGTTTACAAAGGCTCAAAAAATGTTTTCTGTGACACTGATAAAGATTAGGAGAAAAAAATAATCTTCTCACTGAAATCTCCAGGAAAAAAATACATTCAGCACGCACACACACAAAGTATTTCCTGCAATCTAAATCAGTTCAGACTTATCCTAGAGGGAGCTACTCATCCTTTCTGCCTATTTCCACCCCATTTGTTTTATGCCATCTCTTTCTAATACAACTGGGGAAACTGATCAAACACATTCTATACATACCACAGAGCCCACAGTCTCAGCATCCCAGCTGTATTCCTAACCTCACAACTTCACAGTGAAACCATCTTCAGGGTTTCAAAAGCATAGTAGCTTTCATGAAGGAGGGCAGTGGGAGCTCTCTTAATTAGCTCAGCTTCTTTGTGCATTTCTAGACACGTCTCCCTCTTTGTTCACCTTCAGGAGTTTAATCTCAGAGTGGAAAGAGATTTCTCCTCTGTAAAGTAACATCACATTTTTTCAGGTCTTTTTTCCCTGGCAAAGCTTTGTCACTTGGAAAAACAGGTGGGACCAAACATCTAAATGGAAAGAGGTGGCTTTTAACCAGTTTGCACATTTATTGAAGATTAACACAGTAATATTTGGAAGCCCAGCCACGCAGGTGAGCGTTTTATTACCAAGAAGTCCTCCACATGTTGTCCTTACAACTCCGTCAGGGAAAATGCAAACGACAAGCCATCATTAATGTAATTAACTCTTCCTGGAAGTACAATAAAATGAAACTCAGTCTTGACAGCTTAATTCTTTTAATTTTTCCTCTTAAGACATAACTTACTGACCTGACAGTCATTTCTAGAATTCAGGGAAGGTGCCAAGATTGTGAATTTTCTCACAACTGCTTTAAAATATAGGTCTATACAGAGA
The DNA here is from genome assembly GCF_000691845.1 of Merops nubicus. Classification (NCBI taxonomy): domain Eukaryota; kingdom Metazoa; phylum Chordata; class Aves; order Coraciiformes; family Meropidae; genus Merops; species Merops nubicus. The sequence goes on along the minus strand of NW_008583187.1, from coordinate 15,151 downwards.
AAGACTTGAGGATAAAATCATGGAAAGTTGTGTTCCAACTTTACTGTGTCCCTGATTTCATTATCAAGGGTCTGTAACATGGAAATCACATGATCGCTGGCACATTCAGCCTGGACTGAGAGGTCCTGAAACAACAGATCACTCAAGGATGTGCCTAATCTACAGACAGCAAGTTTTTCTAAAGAGATCTCATGCAGATCAAGTTACAGAATAACAGAAAATGATATTACAATTTCTATCTGGCTACTAACAAGGTTTGAAAACTGAGATTCTGCATTAAAATTTTCATTGATTCCAAAATCTGAAGTAGTACATGGCTGGATAAGAACGAGCAGTCAGTTTAAGTTTGTGGCTTTCTGAGCATTGTTATGTCTTATACAACGCAATATTTCTACTACTGAAGAACTGAAATAAAAATATTAAACCTTGAGGTTGTCTACTTTTTATACATTATCATGATGGCTTAAAAGAAAGATGAAAATATGAAAGAAATTGAGCATTTTAAAGCACCCCAAAAGTGGATCTCCTTTTGAAGGCAAGGCAACTACAAACACCAATGTATCTCTAGCTGTTTCTGCTATGAAGTGGCCACCTTCCCTAAGTAAGCTATATGTAAAGAATTTCATACTAAGCCTGTGCAATATAAAGGAACATAAACTAATTCTGGTCTCCACCTCAGCACTACGTCTCCTTGAAAGTTTTCTGGACTGGTATTGGCAGACTATTCTGATCCATTTCACCAATGTCATCACCAATTTCCCCTTTGAAACCCTTACAGATTTCTTCTGATGCTTTAAAATGCATGTTTTCTGCAAGAAAGGAGGCAATGACCTAATTAAGTCTGCATGTACCTTTTCAGTACCTGCATATGGATACGTTGTACATCTTACTGCATGTGTGTCCTCTGCTTTTCAGTGTATTCTATCTCCTTCCTCAGAAACAGCAAAGTTGAAGGGGGTGGGTCTCACCTAGAAAGACATCAACATTGCTTTAAAAACCTATAGTAAACAACTACTTCGATGTATGAAACAACTGTACAACTCTCACTGCAAGGCCTTTTGTATTGTACTTTTCCCATGTGAAATAAGTTTGTGTTTTCAGGTAAGATTTTGAAAAAAAAAAGCTACACATGTTAAATTTGGCATACTGTACACATTCCTACAGCTTTATAAGGTATCATTCCAAAGGTGATGTTTTGGCTATGTGGAGCTTTAATGTCAGCAAACCACTATAAGAAGCACAAATTCATATAGGTAATGCACTAGGTGAGGCAGGTACAAGATATTCACACTCATGGAGCCCAAAGGGTAAGGGGTCTACTCACCCTCAAGCTACTAATTTTTTGCAAATCAGCATGTTAATCCAGATTTTAATTTAACTGTAGTTAATATTTAGTTGTTAGGCTGTGTGCTACAGGGAAAGGGGTAAGAAAAGGTCCACAGGAATATATCCACAGTCAAATGTAGACAACTAATTGTAGCTGTTCCCCCTTGATTGTGTATTCAATGTCTGAATAGGGTTTGGGTTTCAGGATCTTGGAAGTTAATTTTGTGACTTTTTGGACATAGTCTCACTGCCGTGCCTAAGCAGATTGTGGGGCATATCTCAGTTACATTTGTGCTAGCAGACAAAGGCTTTACTCCTGCTTCTGATCTAGTCTCTGAGAATTTTGCCATGAACTCATCGTAATTCAGATGTGCTACCAAAATAAATGTGATGTATATTTTCCATGATAGGATTGCTGGATTCATTTCTGGTCAATTAAAGTAGCCTGCCTAGGGCTATCAACAGCGCAATGATTAATGTCAGTAAGCAACCCTTCCTGGCATTTGCTGGCTGCCTGTGAAAAAAAGAAAAAGAAAAACCAAACAAAAACAACAGGGCAGTCATATTAGTTTGCTGCCTTCAGCCACATTTAAACTAAGAACATGCAACTGCATGGAGCTGAAGATGTATTATGCTCAATGAAAAACTGGCATGTATTGCCAGGAGTATGTCATACCTGCCATGAAGGAAGTCCTGTTTTAAGGTGAAGAGTTTGGCTGTAGCACTGTGCACATCATCCGTGAAAGACCACCTGCCAGCACTCTACTGGTGCATCACAAGACAGACAAACTAGACTGAGGCTCGAAGAAGAGCAGAAACAGGCACAAAATGTAACAGAGTGTGTGTGTGGTGAACTTCATGTGGGTGCCTGGCTCTCCCCACTCTCCGTCCTGCTAGCTCCCAGTATACCCACAGTGACCCTCAACAGTTCAGCAAGCATGAGACATCTCTTCTCTTTTTCCACGCTAGCTGAGTCTTCTTAATCATCCCTTGGGCTGCGTTTCTGAAACAGACACTTCCTTGTACTCCAGCTCCTCTCCCAGCTCCTCCTCCGGTGGTTTTGATGCCACCTTAGAGATTTTGCTAAACAAAGCCCCACACCGAGGAGAGTAAAGATGGGCATCTCATTATCCATTGTTCTGAAGCAGGAAATGCCTGCAGAAGAGCCCCTTCTCAGTGTGCCTCGGCTGATGACATGGGACTGTGGGATCCCTTCTGGTCAGAACGTAACCCTCACTGGAACAATCAGCAATCTGGACATCCGAAAATTATTTTATTAAAAAACAGCTGTTAATCAGTAGGAGGTCTTTTTCCACAGCCGTTTTTTAAAGCCCAAACATTTCCATGTTTCCTGTAATACTTGTGCTTAGTCACACATTGACAAATACGAGGAAAAAAAACTCAGATCTGTATGACAGATTTTTGGAACCACCAAAATAATCTCTTTGAATTTTGCAGTCACTTGACAGCAGGAGTCCAGGAGGAGAGTGTTGAAAACAAAAAGTTGTATTTACTCGCTGGAGTTTTTACTGCATTTCTCTCCCAGAAAAGGATACTTATCATGTTCTGCTAAAAATATTTTATCACATAAACAGATCACAAATCCCTTTAAAGTTTAAAAGTTGCCAAGTCCACTTTTTGCTACCCAGTCTGTAAGTTTGACAGAGAGAGAAGGGATGGTGCTTTGCAGTTTAGACAGAATTTAAAACACACAGGTATGAATACTAAAGGTGCTGTCAGAGGACATCTTCTGCAGAGCATCCTGCTGTCTTGCAACTCACACACATATGAGCAAAAAGTCTCCAGCTGAGCCTGGCCTCCTCTGCTCTAATACATCACCGAAAAAAAGAGATACCTAGATCAAAATGACCAAAAATCTAAACGTTTGCGGAGTATTAAGTACTGGAATTAAGAGTTACTAATACTACTCTCTAAATACTTCAAGAAGAATGTTTATGCTGGTTGGGCAACAGGCTGTGTAATCCATGAAACTTTACTCCTCCACACCAGGCTGTCAGGAGGCTGGCACCAAGTCTTGTTCAGAGTACTGTCCATGCAAACAGCAGGTCCACTCATTCTGTTTTATTTTATAGTCATCCCAAAAGGCCATGACTTCAATGGAAGCAGAGGCAAATATTTCCCCGCCCATCCATGAATTTTGAGACACAGAAAGAACAAACGCTGCATGTCTAAGCAGATTATGGAAGAAAGAGATAAGACTGGCTGTTTTTCGAAAGGACTGGCTCTAGCACAGAGCTGGGACTGGGTGTAGACAGCTGAGGAGGGCCACAGCCTGATGAGAATAGCAGCTCTGTGGTCTGCTCTGCTGGTGGCACAGGACTAAGAAACTGAATTTGCTGCTTGACCTTGCATGACCAGCTCTGGCTGGAGAGATCCTCCCTCCATCTTTCATCAGGTCTGCACCCATGAGCAGGAGCAGGATGCTGGTCTCTCCCTGAGCTCTCTGCCTCAGATTTGCCCTTTCTTCTCCCACTTCTCTTTCCAGGGCAAGTTCAGTCTTACCATCACTCACCTTGGACCAAGCTGGCTGTGCTGCTGAGTATACCTCCTGGGGAGAGCTTCAGGCTGCATCCCACAGCAGACCCGCATCAGTATCAGAGATCTGAAAAGCCTGGGGCTTGGACATACCCATAGCTAGTCCTACTCTCCTGCTAAGCAGCATGTAAACATCCACTACACATGCCACTACACATCCTAGAGTGTAACTGCTGCTCAGAGGCAATTCCCTCTGCCTATGATAGGCCTGCACATCCTTAAGAGCCCAACACAAAGGCATGGTTTTCACCAGCCAGTGCAGAGAGTCAGAACTTCAGTGTCCCATTGTGAATCTATTTCTTGGACCATCCCATGCCCATGGTAATATGACTAATATTTTTCACCAGATGAAATTTCTGTAGCTTGGAGGAGTACTGTGAATATAAAGCACACTAAAGTCATGAGGTGCTTAATTCTTTGTGTCTTTGGGGTCATTTTGCTATGATGGAGTTATAGGTGCTACAGGGGAATAAGCATCCCTGCTCATCACCTTCACAGCATACTCTGAGGTGACCTTTGTAAATGAAATGGAAAATAAGACTCTTCAATAAACACGGACTGAGAATTGAAACTTTACAAAATCACAAATATACCCTCACAATAAAGACAGTATTTACTCTAAAGACATGCTTTAAATCAGTTTTGGCCAACTGAATACAGTTCTGGCCATGATGGGGAAAAGCCTCCTGAAGAAGCAAATAATGGTAGCTGGGTGTGCATGATGGGTGCAGCTGGGAGCCACCAAGCCTTCACGGTGACCTCAGCAGGATGAGTAAGTAGACCCAGCATTTTTCATGCAGCAGAGAACAATTTTTTTCACTTTGCAGTTTTCTCCTAAGGCTTCCAAGAGAGCAATTATTTTTTTCCAGACAGCTTCCAACTGCCATAGAGCTTCTCCCTAAATCCTGGTAACTCCTGCCTTATCAATATAAGAAAGGAAGGAAACATAAAATGTTCAGAGTGACAGGTTGAACTGCTTTTCTTCCTAACTAAAAATGTGGGAAATCTGTGTTGGTAGGAGGAAGAGGTGAAAACATGTCAGTGTTGCAAAGTGACACGTCTTTGCGAGCTTCCTGCCCCTCGCTCTCCTTCCACAGGCACAACTAGCCAGGAATAGAGGGACAATAGGAGTGGCTGTTGCAGATCCCTCGGTTTGCCCCATCACATCTTCTAGTAGTTCCTCTCAACACAGACAGCTTTGATCATTGGCACAGGGAAATTTAGCTCTGAGCTGATACAACAGCTCGTTGAGGGACAACTCACATTTGGCTCCTGCTTATTAGTGCAAAGGGCCATGTCCGTGGCGCTACTGCATCTGCGTAAGAGCGGCCATGCTGGGCTCCCACAATGCACAAAACTCATGTACTGAATTTTCCCTCTTTGCCTCCAGCCATCCCTGTTCTGCTTCTTGCTAAGCCAACTAATATCTACCATACCAGCAGTAAAGGGCCCTTGGGAAAAAGGAAACTGGGGAGTAGGCTGGTTGTTCCCGATCTAGGCTCACCCTGTGCCAATACAGCATATTTTCTAGAGTGTTTTTTTACAATTCAGTTTAAATGACTCAGCTGAGGGGTTTTGTATAACTTCTGACCACACTCTAACTGTTCTCACAGGAGGTAATATTTCCTAGTATTTGGCATGAGCGTTCTTCCTTTTCATCTTAGCACTCATGCTCCTTCAGAAATCCTTACCCACTTCTTTCCTTTCTTCATGCTTACAGCCTACAACTTTGTAAGTGGTTACTGGATGCCTCAGGTTCCACTGAGCCCTTCACCACGCAGCATAATATACCACATTCATTACTTTTATGCAAGTACCTAGACAGGTGGGCTTTATCTGGTTGTTTTAATCTTCACCATAAACCAGTCCTTAAAGTTCAACAGCACTTTGAATTACTTTATGTGACTTCCCTCCAGTTTCCAAACATTAATTGGCAATGCTCTGATCTCTGAATAACTAGATTGTCACAGCACTGACAAGGTGTGACCATTTTGTTTTTGATAAATAACCAACAACCCATTTGTTGTAATTTATTAATTGCATTTCATTCTACCTCTTTTTTTTTTACCAGGTCCATTATACTCTCCATATTACACTTTTTGTGGCGAGCAGCACCAGACACAATTAAATTCTCTCGTCTGTCAGCAGCAAATGTAATCGCCATAGATATTTAAAACATAGCAAACTCTGATATATGGAACAATTAAAACTTTTCTGAAGGCATCCTCTCTCTAAACCCATCTCCTGGTAAACAGAATTTAAGTGGGAGCAAAGCAACCAAATCAAAACATTGTCTTTCATTTCTGCCAATGTGAAATATTCTCCCTCTCTGATCTATGTTCTTGCTCCTCACAGAGTGGGCAGATCTTTGATTAGGTACAGATTTAAACACAAAAAGATTTTCCAAGCCTCAGTTCCAAGCAATTACCCGTTTGCTGGGTGTAACTTAGTGCAGAGTCACTCAAATGGAGAGTAGAACAGAGAAAGCCCTTTACAACAACAACAAAAAATTCCAAGTGTTTCACCTCACAAGGAATTCTTGAAAAATGTTCTTCCCTCCAGAGGCCTGGAGTTTTTTGTCTCATTTTAGGGGACTATTTTCCTCTCACTAGCAGACTGGCAAAGAGGTAGAGAGCTCAAGCTGCAGAGTGAGTGAAGAGCTGTCCTGAGCTGACACCAGATTTGCATGGGAGCTCCTTAGAGCTCCACTTGTGCCACCCAGTCACTTGATCTTAGGTATAGCAAGCAGGATGTACTCACATTGTCTGCTCTCCAGCAGCACTGGCAGCAGAATAACTTTACAATGAGGGCAAAAAGTCTCAAGTTGCATGCCTATGTCTGCCACAAAAGCAGCCTTTCTAAGAGGCAATAAAGTAGTTAAGGCTGGTGATATTCTAGTGACCCTGTAATGCTGTCTCGAGGAGCTCACCTAGAGAGAATTAGAGCTAGTATTTGTCCCCCATTGTCTCAGATAAGATTAAATCTGATTTCTTTAACACTAAAACCAAGTCTACAACAAGAAGCTTACTAACTAGCTCTGACTAGATGACACCAAGTGGTCACAGCAAAATTTACATTTATTATTCCTGGAACATTTTGCAAAACTTTTACCCTTTGAACTGCAGTTTTGCAGCTTTGCCATTTGAACAATTTTATTTTTTATGTGGGAGCCACTAAGTCTGGATATTTTTAAGTCTAGGAAGAGCTTTTCATAAGTTAAAAAATACAAGGGAAATATTTCAACACATATTGCTACCATACTCAAAAGCTGACTTACTGTATAATAACAAGATACATATTCTTAAGCACTAGTTATTAATTTAGTTAATTAATGGTTAATTAAGTGATTAATAAGTAGGTTATTCAATGGTGCTAATGTAGAAGTCAGTGAAAAAGCTTATATTACTAAAACTTCAGAGGTCTTTGGATAAGCCTAAATGAAGTATAAAATAGCATCAGATCAGTTACACTATTATTTCAGAACAAGTGTGTATCACTCCCTGTGCTCTTAGGGTTATAGTATCTCTCACAAAAGATATTTGAACATGTCTTTACTCGACAAGGTATTTAATGAAGTAGGAAAAGAGATGCCAGTGCATTTTCTCATCCGTTATGACTTTGTGTATGATATAGAAGAGCAAATATCAAAATGTACTTTTAAAAGTTAGCCATCTGCTGGAATGTGTTCTGTTAGGATGTTTTCTTTTCCCCCTTAGATGACACTATACTTCCCCAGTCAATTTGCCAGCAATCATGAAACCCCAGCAAAACATCAGAAATCCAGCCAACCCAAGACTGCAAAACAGGCTACGCTGAAAATTAACTCAACAGCTTCTTCCATTGTTTTTGAAGGGCTTAAATCCCCCCCACTAAAGAGTCTGAACTTGCAAAGGCACACGTGAAAAAGAAGAGGGATGGTGATGTGAAAGCAAATGCTCTCTGTGCCCATAAATAAGGCAGGAAGCTGGTGTGTGGTCAAAGGTGTGTGGACACATGTGCTTCATTCTACCTCTGTCCCTAGCAATGAAATTCTGCTCTCTTTCTACACAGAGTTATCATCCCCTCTAAATATTTCCCTTTTGATTCTAATCTCTGTATAAGGCATATTCTGAATTCAAAAAATGACTGAAACAAGAAGGCAAGAACAGCATGAAACACACAACAGAAAGTAACCCATGCCATCCTCTTTCTTCCTGAGTTTTCAGAGTGGGTTAAGTGGCCTGCTTCTGTCACTGATGGGACAATGATGGGCTGACTATGAGGGTTTACTCCCCTGGTACTTGTGCAGGGCTACCCCACAAGCATACAGCTGTCTGACTAGCTGAGCTACAGTGGTCACTTCATAGAGTTGCTATATTCTGTGCACCTCTATTTGCTGGAATCACCCCCATTTCTCATGATTCACCTTGCACCTTGGGCTGTGTTTCCTAAGCTTTCCAGGTTGCTTTCTGTCATGCCAATGTCCTCACTGCTATTTCCAGGTCTTCTAAATTTTAAATAATCTTATATGCTCTCTTTAGCATCACTCCAGTAGTCTGCTTACTTCCCATTTAAGATCAATACAGAATAAATCAACGGACCAAACACAATTCACTCAGGCGCTTCTCTCTAGACCATATAGCATTGCTGTCATCTCCTCTTTCCATTTCGTCTGTTATCTGTATTTCTTTCTTTACAGAAGTGATTTTATCTGAGATAATTTTCATTAGCAGAAAGTTAAGATTCCTGAAGAAACTCTGCTTGGAAGAGTGATCCTGAAAATCTAAACACATATTACTTGTGCTATTTTATGTTTTGCTGTATGCAACAAATGAAATATTAGTTTGTTAATAACACACGTTATGGATTTCAGATGAGCCTATGGACTTAAAAAGCGCAAGGGTTCCAACCCATTTGAAACCGCAGCAAAAGACACACTCTAGATGAAACTGTGCCCTGAGCCCTGCAGTGTACCTGGCTTCTGAAGCAGAGCCTACCAGTGACATGTACCCATGGTGTGACTATTAACCTTTTTCAGATTGGCAGGCATTGGCAACTGCCTCCAGCAGGGCACTTGCTCTGCAGGACAATCCCGTATCCTTACTGAATATCAGCAAGAAGACTTTCCCTGGTTCTCCTTACTGTCAGACTCCTTAGAGCAGGAAGATTTTCCCAGCACATTTCCTCAGCACAGACTCTGCCTAAGGAAATGTCCTACTCTGCCTGAGGAAACATCCAACCTCCCTTCACCCTCCCCACCCCACGTGCCTTCTTGGACACCCCTCCCCACCGGCAGCTGAGGAAGAGCAGCAGCAGGAGGTTTCTGGAGCACGTCCCTCTCACCTCCCTCCTCCCTGACAGAGCCAGTGGACTGCAGATCCTGCTTGGAATTCCCCTATCAGGGAAGAAAAATCCCCCCTGATTGCAGGAACCCAAATCTCCCACAGAGGTGGACAAGTGATGGAGTCCAAGTGCCACTGCTCTGACGTGTCATCTCACAAAAAATACCGTGTGGACAGAAGTACCTTGGTGTTGGGCTCCCAGCCAGCAGAAGCTCCAAGGCTGAGGGGAACATTTTGGCAGCTTAGGGTCATGAACACACCTAGCAGCTCTGGGGGCTCTGGGCATGACCTGTACTTAGGCTCAGTAATAATATAAAGATAAGACAGCAGATAAACTAGCAGTACTATTGTAATTCAAACCAGGACATTAACCTGGAAAATACTGGAGCTAGTCTGCACTTAGAAGCATCTGCGGAGCCTGGAAAATGAGTATGGTAAGCCTGAGCAGATGTCACAGACAACCAACACCGCCCTCACGTCTGGGAGCCCTGTGCAACCACTGCTAACTGAGCATTTCTGGAAAACACACCAAAATGCTTTGAGACTCTGCATGCACAGGAACAGGGAGGGCAGATAAGTTTGACTAGACCAGACTAGTAAAAGGAGGGAGGAAAGAATATGGTAAGACAAAAAGCATAGATGAGGGAGGGTTGGGGAAAGGCCAAGTTTGTGAAGACAGAGTATTTCAGGCAGAGTAGGAATGAGTGAGCCAGAGGGAGTGACAGGAATGATATGGCCAGAGCTATTAACCAGAAGGGTGAACTGAACAGCTTTTCTAACAGTCCAGAAGCAGAGAGAGGAGATGTGCTTGTGAAGCTGGGCAGGAGCCTGAACAAAGTTTACTCATCTAGCAGAAAACTCAGATTATTCTCTGCTTTTGTAGGAAGACCTGATAGTTGCACTTGGAGACAACCTCCAAGTCTAAGCAAACAAGAAGGCAGAGAAGGCACCAGCATTATAGGCCTTTATCACCAAGACTGGAAGAACTGATGCCCTCAGCCTTGACTGAGGAAGCAAAGGAGACAAGGGCATTAGAAAGGAAGAAAAGAAGTTTAACTCTGACTGTGTAAAGGCCAAAGATGGGAGAGGGATATAGTAAGAGAGAGAGGCTGTCAAAAAAAAACACCATGCAAAAGATTCTTCTGTGACTGAGCAGAAGTCATTGCTAGAGGCTGAGTTCTGTGAAATGTAGCCCATAAGACATCTTCAGGCTGTTCCCAGAGACGGAATTTGCAAAAAAGGAAGGGAGCAAAGGTGCAGACCTGAGCATATCTCATGAAGAGTAGTAGAAAATAAAGGGACTATTGGAAGTGGATAAAGAAGCTGAGGAGCAGGGCTTGCAGAAGTCCAGGGAGTGCAGCTTGGCAAGTGGAAGTGAGGCCTGATGGAAAAGAAAGTTGCAGAGACCTGAGATTTGGTTCAGAAATTGAAGCTAATACCTTCAGTCAAAAAAGCATTCTGTGGTCAAAACAGCACAACAGTGACCAAGGTGGGGCTGGAGGGAAGAAATATGAAATATCATCATCTGCTTTATCCTTAACACCAGGAGAAAAACACCTGGGGACCTTATAGTGTTTTAGCAGCGGGAGGTTCCATTTGCTGTGGCTCCAGAGGGGTCACAGGCCTGAGGAAGTGGTGCCAGCCACCTCAGGTCCTTCAATGGAGCCCAAAATGGAAACAGCATGCATCCAAAAATTAAACCTCTACTCCTTGCAAAGGTTAAGCACCAACACCCACAATGAATCAGCAAGCACCAAAAGCAAAGTGTTCTCTCGCAGTATTTATAAATGCTCTTTGGTTAACATCTGCCATAAGAAATTAAAACACAAGAAAACAACCTACCAAGCAAAAGAAAGCATTTAGCGTTTTGGAAAGCCTTCAGTCTGCACAGATTTTTTCATGTCTTGCAACACAAAGAGCAGTGAACACTTTCTATGTCACTAACAATTAGTCTGACATCCTCAAAGCTGCAGAGCTTTCCTCTTGAAGATAAAGTCTGATCTCTTTTTCCTGTAATGTGACATATTTATTTTCAACCATGTATAAACAAAAAAGATGAACAGAACAAAATTAATCAGAAAGTTTTTAAACTAAACTACCAAAGTAATAGAATATTTTGAAGAGGAGAAAAATATTTATTACTGCAAATCAACAATACCTTGACAGTATCCTTTTCCTTTAGAAGCGAGAAGAAAATTGGAATTAGGCCTAGCTCCTACAGAGAGCTCTTCCATTTCTTTATTGAAGCAAAAGTCATATTCAGTCAACACAGATTTTCCTGATTAAGCTCAGATGGATCAAATGCAATATTAACTGAAAAATCACAAAAAAAAACCACCCCAACTTGTTTAAGCACAGGCAGCTGTAAGATACAAGACTGAGCATAACCAAGTCAGGCAATTTCCCTTTCTCAAAAAATGAGAGTGATTGACAAAAGGGAGCTTTATGCAATTCAGAATAAGGGTTCTCTGCATGAACAGGCATTCATATCAGTATTTAAAACTTTCAGTTTGGGGAAAACCAGTTTTTTTCTTTGACTTAAGAACCTGATCCAAACTCTTCTCTGCTGGAAAACTCTGGTTCTTGACTGGATTTATGCCTGCTAAATTTGGGTACAAATTTTACCAGTTGAGTATTCATTTTGACCTGACGTGTTCTATTGCAGAGATTTGGAAGATGTTTTAATTGATAACTTTTTCCAGAGATCATAACTTCTACTGACAAAGGGATGTTTAAAAGTATGTCCTTTTTCTTACCTAGTTTTGTGGAATCTGTAGTTTCACAGTCACTTTCAGGTGAAACTTTTCAACAACTACTGTTAGTGAAGAAGTTCATTAAAATATCATGGATCTAGCTAGAACATCTGGGGTTGCTTAATTTTGTTATATGCATAGCCTATATATAGGACCATTTTTAGAGCATTAGGTTATGTGCTTTATTATTAACTGCTAGGTTTGAAGCCTGAAGATGATACACTATTTTCTCTCATGAAGAAAACTCAGCTAAGGCCACTGCTGTTTCCTTAGTGTTCCCTGAAAACTGCTTCCTAACTCTCTGGAAAGCATCTTGAGTTTTATTTTAAAAGAATGACCAGCAAGAACACTCAAATAATGACAATTCTGCAGTTTTTGGCAACCAAAAGGCACAAAAGAAGTCCCATTTGGATTGAAAACATTAAAGAAAGAAAGGGAAAATACTAGGAAGAAGGAACTGAAAAAGACAGAACTCCTTTAGTCAGAAACATGTCGATTTTTTATTAAAAAAAAAATCAAGAAGGTCCCCATTTTAAACATAGGATGGGTTTCTCTACCCTTGCCACAGTTACTAGCAAGTCAAATAATGCTTCAGCACAGTGCAAATTTATTTAAACAGAAACTAGTTTCAACATGACAGCTGTGCTTATGTACTCTATTTTCATTATATTACAATAATTTTATTCTTGCTACAGCTCTATGGATTTTAAGATCTACCTCTAAAACAAAGTTCATAATTTGTG
>NW_008583187.1:0-2421 GCF_000691845.1 Merops nubicus | reverse complement strand
AACCACAAGACTGGGTTCTGTATATTTTTATAAAGTAATTAAGTGGCCTGCTTTCCATTAATAAAGTGTCCTAGTTCCCATTAACACCATTGAAGCTGTTCATTAAGATGACTAAAGTTAGAGAGTTCTTAAATCTTGGCCCATAGTCTTCGAAGAAAACACAGAGCCAAAGCCAAGGAGGTGTTCAGTGAAAGTTTAAAATGCACAATGAGGCCCTAATTCTCCACTGCTGCATGTCTCCTATGGTCATGTACAGCTGGGTACAGTCCTTCTAAAATACTATCAGGAAATAATTTTGCACATGTGTAGAAAATCAAGACCTGGCTTTCACAGAATTTATATGCTGAGTATCAAGCAAAATCCTGCAGTTACCAAGACACTTCAAGACAATGACTTTAAACAGTTAGCAGGCAATTACTATTTCCTTTTTACTGATAGGAGACTAAAATAGACAAAGCAAGCTAGCCTAAATGGAAATGCCCAGAAAAATTAATAGAGTTAATTTTTAGAGTGGATTAGTTAAACCACAAACAATTCTATGTAGACATCCATTCAAAACTAAAGCTGCTTTTACTCTGTTCAGTGTTATTTTATTCTGAAAGTGAATTAATTTAAATCAAATTGCAGCCAGTTCTGTTGTGAATAAGAGCATGCAAATTGAGGTTCAATACAGCTCACAGGCACTTTTAATTTACACTTTTTGTTAATTTGATTAACTGTCCTGAGTGCCTGACTCACCTTGGAAGTGTGCCAAGGTGCAAAGAGTTAAGGACGAGGCTCTTCAACTGCAGGGTTTGTCCTCTCCAGCCCTTCCTTGGGGGTGCTGCTCAACCATCCTCCTTATCAGGCACAGCCCTGGGTCCTTGATCCTGTGGGAGCCAGAGGAGGTATTCTTGTCTTTCCCTGTCACCTACGACGTAGTGACAGCTCTCAGGGAGAGCATTTCATGCATTTAATGGAAGGACCAGGCAAACATGCAGCACCTATTGACTAGGGGTCAGGAGGAAGCACTCAACTCAGGAGGGTGCGCTCGTTGACCTCTGTAGGCACCAAAAGCAGAGAAGCAGTGTGACATATCACAGGGGCTGCAGAGTTATGTTTTCAGTGGGCAGCCTCAAAACCCAATAGTCAGCTTCACTGCTTCACCAAGATCAGATTTTCAGAGGTGTAACCCAATGATACACATTAAAATATGTCACTGAGAAGGATCTATAAATACCCACTGCATCTGAATTCCTTAACACTTTTTTTCTAGAAGTAATTTTCAGCCTTAAACTGTAGTTTCTTTACAGCAGGTCTCTGCAATTTTTATACTTCCCAAAACTGAAGTAAGCTCGAGTGATCACACCCACCCCAGGGCAGTGCAATTCTACCAGTACTTGTGCAGCTATTGTAGTACATCAGTAACCACCTTATTTTTACCCATTGGTAAGAGTCCTACAGCCCAGATAATAGTCAAATACTCCTCCACGATGAAAAAATGGATGGAATGCTGTGCATCCACTCCCACCGGTGAGCAGCTTCTGTCCAGGGAAAGCCACACGTTTTAAGGTCTCTCCACCTTTTTTGAGCATTATTTCCTTCAGCTTCGTAACATGGCTTCCTCAGTTCTCTGCACTTTCTTCAGTCTGGCAATCTTGCCTTGCTATGAATTTAGCCAGAAATCATCTTAACATTGTAGTTACAATCACATTAGAGGGAAAAAAAAAAATCAAGAAGGGCTTTTCTCCTGTTTTTCAGCTTTTCTTGTCAGTTAATAATGAGTCCATTAGGAACTGTAGTCCATGAATGCGGACTCTCTCTAAAGCTCTTAGAACTTCCTAAGAGAAGAAAGTATCTTAAAAGTAAGAATAGTTACCCCTAAGAGGCTGATGGTTGCTTACTGGGTGAAGGAAGTGGGATGCAAACGTTTAAGAGGGAGAGGGCAAAGTATGGGGAAAAAAAAACCAAAACAAAACAAAACAAAAAACAAACAAACAAACAAAAAAAAGACAAAAAAAAACCCAAACCAAAACAAAACAAAACAAAAACAAAACCCACAACTCTAAGATTAAAAGTTTCAGTGTCTTCTTTCTCCAGGAAAGAAACTCGAGACAATCCCTAGTCCCTTTGAAGAGACTTAAAACTCCATTTCCTTCAGAAGGCTACGCTCATTTTCAAAATGTTCTTTAAACCTCCTATTTAATCTTAAATGTCTCACAGCTACGTAAAAAGGGGCAATCATGAAACCTCGGGGAAATTACAGATTCATTTTCCGGGACGGAGAGCTCGGGGCAGACGAGTTCTTCGCTATGGACCGGGCTCTGGATGTAGCGAGAAACGTCCTGCTTTCCTTATTTCTCCCGCACCGTTCAGACACTCGCGGGGGGCAGCGGCCCCACCGGCCCCACCGCGCTCCGGAGCCTGCCCGGCTCTGGCCCC
>NW_008583186.1:0-949 GCF_000691845.1 Merops nubicus | reverse complement strand
GGGGCCACTACTGGGAGGGTGTCCTCCCCCGCCCCGGGCAGCCTCCAGAGTTTGGGGGGGGCATCCCCCAAGAAGGGTGTTTCGAGGGCACCTCGAAGGGGAGCTTCGAGGGGCCCCAAAAAAAAGGGGTTCAAGGCTATCCCAAAAGGTGGTTTCAAGGCCCTCTCCAAAGGTGTTTTTAAGGGACCCCAAAGTGGAGTGTTGGGGGACCCTAAAAGGCACTTTGGGGGGAGGGAAAGATGTGGGGCTGCAGGGGGATCCCAAAAGGGATTTTCGAGGGGCCCCCCAAGACAGAGGGTGTGAGGGGTCCAAAAAGGGGATTTTGAAGGGAGCCCCAAACAGGGAGATCTGGGGGACCCCCGAGAAGGTAGTTTCCCAAAAAGGGGTTCCAAGAGCCACCCAAAAAGCAGCTTTGAAGGGACCCAAAAAGGGAGCTTTGGGTGACCCCAAAAATCGTTTTGGGGCAATAAATGAGGGTCTGAGGTGACCCCAAAAGGGCATTTCAAGAGCCTGCCCCCCCAAGGGGGTTTCAACAAGCCCCCAGGAGGGCAATTTTCAGCATCCCTAAAGAACGGATTTGAGTGGGCCAAAAAAAGGAGTTTTGGGGGGGCTCCCAGGAAAGGCATTTGGAGGGGTCCAGAAAAAGGGGGTTCCAAGACCCCCCAAA
This sequence comes from Merops nubicus, assembly GCF_000691845.1. NCBI lineage: Eukaryota > Metazoa > Chordata > Aves > Coraciiformes > Meropidae > Merops > Merops nubicus. The sequence continues at coordinate 282 of NW_008583186.1, read as the reverse complement.
AAAAAACACCTTGGAGTGGCCCCAAAAAGGGAGTTTTGAGGCCCCACTGCTGGCAAAAAAATGGTTTTGAGGGGCCCTAAAAGAGCATTTGGGAGGGTCCCCCCAAACAAGGGGGCTGAGGGGTGTGGAAAGGGAGGCGTTGGAAAGGTCCCCCCAAAAGTTTGTTTCAGGGGGTGTGAGTGGAGAAAAGGGATTTCGAAGGGTCCCCGAAAGGTTTTGGGGGTCCAAACAAGGGCAGTCCCCCCCAAAAGGGGTGGGTGGGGGTTTCTTTGGGGGGGCCTT
>NW_008583185.1:0-438 GCF_000691845.1 Merops nubicus | reverse complement strand
TGTCAACTGCACCACCCAGCTTAGTATCGTCAGCAATAAATAAGTATAAATAATTAAATAGGAATTAAATAAATAAGGATAAAATAAATAAGGAAGAAGTTAGGTACAAAGGTATACACCAAAAAGTTGCAAAATAATGTGTTAACTTGTCACAATTCAATGTCTGAGAATGAAAGATCCACAGGTTAAAATCCTTGTCAATCAGTGGGATTGTTTGTTTTCACTGAAGAGGTGGTTCACATGTTTGTGTGCTGTTTCCCTGGTATTTGGATGAATGAGAATATGGAAACCAACTGTTTAAAATGTTTTCATTATAATGATCTCTGCTACTATCTGTTGTATATGTTGCTTGGGATTAAGGGCAGTTGTGCATGAAAAAAGGTAATAAATTTCCAGCAAAATGAGGCACAAACATCTAGCTAGGGAGGTCAAAGGGAA
>NW_008583184.1:0-472 GCF_000691845.1 Merops nubicus | reverse complement strand
CAGGGGAGGTCGAGGTTGCCCCTGAGGGACCATTTCTCCCCCTGGAGAGGTTCCCAAGCCGTGGAGATGTGGCCTGAGGGACCCAGCTCAGCGTTGGGGTTGGGAATTTGAGGTTCAACCAACAGAATTTACCCTTTCAAGATCTTTCCCAACCTCTGCGACGAGCTGAAGCTCCAAAATCTTTCCTCTGAGGACTCTCCTCCTTCCCAGGAGCTTGGAGGGTTCTCAGGGAAGCTCCTCCTGGGTGGGATCCACCCCTTCCATCCCTTTCCCCTTCCCACCAGGGTCATTTTGGGAAGGTGAGTCTCTATTGCTACGACCCCACCAACGATGGCACGGGGGAGATGGTGGCCGTGAAGTCCCTCAAGGCTGGTTGCAGCCAACAGCTCCTCAGCAGCTGGAAGAGGGAGATTGAGATCCTCAAGACCCTTTATCACGAGAACATCGTCAAGTACAAGGGTTGCTGCAGCGA
>NW_008583183.1:0-8307 GCF_000691845.1 Merops nubicus | reverse complement strand
CTCAATCCCAACAGACACCAGCACTCCCAGATCTGCAGGATGTTCAAGGAGCTGAGATGGGTTTGGTCTCTGGCATTTAAGTCACCAATGACACCCACTGAATGCAAGCCTTTAGGATTTGGTATGCAGAAGGGCAAAGAGGAGGGAAGCATTTTGTTACTTACTACAGAAGATGAGAACAAAGCCCAGTGGTGTCTTTCTGGATTCAAAGAAATGAAAAATGCTTTTTTATTCTGGTGAACCTGCACTTGCCAGAGCAGCAGCTGTGGGCTGTTCCCCCCTGTTGGAGCACTGCTCTCTTCCTGGAGGTTGATGCCAGCTCAAAGCATGCAACTATCAAGTCATTTTAAAAAGGAGTGGCAGGGGGAGGGTAAAGACCTTTCCTTCCACATTAATTATTGTTACTGCATGTGTCTTAGAGATAAACACAAGACAGGACTGGGATAGAAGATAGAAACTGCTAATGCAACAAGTTAATTAGCAGCATAACAGTGACCATAGATGCAGCAGTGGAACAGTGTGTTCCATCACACAGCACCCAGCTCACAACAGCACCCATGCTGACAATGAGAGGAGATCTGCCCTCCAAGCAGAAGCAGATCTGCCCAGGGCAGCAGCTCTCCTGTCCCTGGATAAGATCCACTGCAGTGAGACAAAGCCACCTTCCATACCCCTCACTGCTGAGAAGGTTCAGCAAAAGTTACCCTTCATTGTATAATCTGTTGCCTAAATTCTCTCTTATAAAACAAGTTTTGTGGTAGTGAAATGTATTTTATTACTGTGGATGTGTCCTCTGTGGAAACTGATCACAAACATGTGCACTAGACAGGGCACAGGGGATTGCTGCAAAGCTTCAAATCCAGGTTTTAGGTAAAGACAGTCTGTTTCTACCTTTGTGGTTGTTTCCTACTCTAACAGCTGTGATTTCCATGCAAACACACTGGGTGTTTTAAGAGAATAGACTCTGGGTGGAGTTTCCTTGTGCACTCAAGCTTCAGTCCTTGCCTGTTTCAGTTCTGCTGGATAAGAAAAACTGTCAGGCAAAACACCTCTGACAGACAGACCCTGAGGCCCCTCTCCAGCAGAGGCCAGGCTCCTAGAGATCTGCTTCTTGCTGGCAGACAGAACTCCCCTAAAACAGATGTGAAGCCCTCTGATAGCATTTCCTGCTACTATAAAATGAGACTGCAATAGAAATGATCACAAGAGAGTCCTCCTGAGAAGCCAGGGTCTTCTCCTCAAAAGACAGCAGCTGAGCCCCCTCCCCAGCGTGGCCCCCACGCTCCTGTGCACGTGGGAATAATCACAGATTAAACCAGAGGGCTCAGGGTTGTGAGACTCCTAGCTGCATTTTTCCTGGGCTTGTTCTTACAACCCTAAATCAGATAAAAGTACACACCTGCATGGGCAGTTCATAGGGCAGCTCACCACCTCAGCAAGCCTTGGAGCCTGCTGCCACTTCCTCCTCTTCCAACTGCAGGGGCCAAGAACTGAAACACCCAGCAAACCCAGGAAGGCTCAGACCTGATCAACTCCATGCTCCAGTTGTTCAGGATTTGCAGCAGTTGCAGCAAAACCCCTGATGATTCACTGTCCTTCATCCCTGGCAGTTCCCTGGATAATAAATGGGAACAATGTTTTATTTATGCCCAGGTCATCAATCCTAAGGCAGAGGAAGCAGCAGATGAAGGCAGAGTTATTTCCATAAAGAAAGTGATGGATTAGAAAAATCCATTTTTACCCTGTCCCCTCTCCTTGACAGGGAATTCTAAACTCTTCTGAATTATTACCTTTTTCCTTCTTTTTCTGGAACAGAAGGAACCATTTAGAAAAAAAAAATCACACAGCAGTTAATTGCTGTATAAACACAATTACACAAGGAGGTACAAATTACCTTGGGCTCGTTCAGCTGAATGACCATGTCCTAACTAAATAAGAGGCCTCATCCTGACTCTCTTCAGATCCCATTATGGCCAGTAGGAACTGAGGGAGCCCAGTGACTTGTTGGGTAAGTCCTAGAGGAAGCAATCACGCAGGACAGAAAGATCTAATTTAGGGACCTGTACTAGGGAATAGGCTCTGCAGATACTCATTACACAGCTCAGGTTTCACATCCTGACTTCTTCCCCTGCAAAGTGTATTTTTGTTTGTTCATTCCCTCTCAAATAAAGGCTGCTCAGAGCTGATGATTGATCCTCAAGTGACAGCCTTTGAGACCCACTTCCCTCCTCAATCTCCTGGTCAAAACACTGGAGGAAAAGGCTCCCATTTAACCACTGAAGGGCTCCAATTCTGAACTACAAGGTACCTTTCCACAAGCTCACAGCAGTGACATGGGAAGCTAAAAAACTGGAATGACTTCTCACAGAACTGCTTTGCTGTTCATCACTTGCAGCTTGAACCCCAGCAATATTTGCAATTAAGAGCAAGCTCTGAATAATACCTAAAAGTGACAATTCATTAGGGAACAAGAGCTGAAAAGCAGGATCCAAAAGTTACTGGACAGCTTCTAGAAATGTGCATAAAATTGATAAACCTGGTGCATAAAGAGCTAATAAATGAACAGAAGCTTACTGTGCAGTGCTGAGCCAGTAAGACTAATACCATTATGAAATGCACACCCTGTGAAGATGTTACTGCTGAGTCTGAGGCTGGAACAATGAGACCAGCCCCATTTCCACTCCTAAAAGATGCTGAAAATGCTAAAGATGTAGAAGAGAATCACAAAAATGATACAGAACTGGAAAAACAACAACACTGCACCATGACAAAGTTGAATCTCTTTAGCCTATCAAAAAAGTGATGAGGAATGACCTTGGTTACTGTGTACCACAGCCCTTCACAGGGAGAGGCAGCAGGTACTACACATCTAGTTCATTAGCAACAGAAAGAGAAGAACAGCTAATGATGGGAAGCACAAGCCAGACAAATCTAAACTCAAAGTCTCTGATTTTTAACAGTAAGGATGATTAACCACCAGAAAAAAAAATGACCAAGGGGAGCAGTGAATTTTCCCTCTGGAAGTCTTCAAGATTAAATGCTTTTTCTGAAAGAAACCAGGATGAAATCTGTTGGCCCATGCTCTGGATGAGGTCAGATGTGATGTCATGTGATGGCTCCTCCTGGCCTGAAGAGTTTAATATTGTGAAGCTGGGAATTCATGTTTGGGAAGAAACAAGATCTACTTTTAAAGCAAGAAGATAACCTGTGTAATGAAAAATAGTAAGAACTCTACTCATGAAAACTTGCCTCACCCCACACAGTTTTTTCCCCCATAACAGGAAAGCAGGATTTTCATTTGACTAGTCTTGGACTAAATGCCTCTTTTTGCATCCAATTAGAGATGTGGAACAACCATATCATAATTTTAGGATTATTATTTTATCTTGTGTGCATGACCCTCCCCCCCAGCAAATAACTCCATCTCTTCAAGGTGAACTGACGTACAAATATCAGGTGGTTCATGAGAAGCAAAGCCCTAAGAAGATGACACACCACCCTGCCCACTTACTCAAAGAAGGAAAAAAACCAAAACAAACCCCAAAAGCCCAACAATTGCTTCTTACTTCACCTATAGTTGGTGCACCAAATGCTTCAAAGTAGCTGAATTCAAAGCAGCAGCCAGGCCACAGTGATTGGGAGCAAGGTTTGCTTGTAAACCCTGTGACTCCTGCCTGAGAAGATGAGAAAGAGAGCTTCTAAGTGTTCCCAAGCTAACAATCCAACCCCAGCTGAGAGAGCCAGGCACATGCAGGCTCTCTGTTTTTCCTAAGTTCTCTGTGCTGGAAGAGCTGCAGCCTTTTGTGTTGAAGGATTTCACATTCATGTTCAGTAGGGTCCCATGCAGACATCAAAGGAAAACATTAAACTTCCTCAGCAAGCCTTAGGCTAACTTCAGAGGATACATCACTGCATAATATTTAGCAGTTGGATCACAGTAATTCATGAAAAAAAGAAACTGCAGGACGCCCACAAGACATTCCCTACATATTTCCATAACCAGGGACATTTCTGCTGAACTACCACTCACACAGCAAAAAATCAGCAACCAAGACACTAATGGGGCTGCGTTTGGCCTCATCCTTCTGCTCCTGTTCCCATTCTTCTTTACTAGACAACAGGCACATAGGAATTCAAAGAGAAAAGGCTGACCAAGGTTGAACAGCATGGAGTAGGTAGGAACCAGCATCATCCCTGCCACTTTGGGAAGGAGAAAAGATGCTGTTTACACTGGTGAATGATGTTAGTATGCCAGCTCTTCCCCCAGGCCCCACCAGGACATGATGCAGAAGGCACATTTCCCAAGACAAGTCCCTCTGTCTCCTCCCTGGAGAGCTTTTGCTGCTGTTGATTATCAGAATATGTATTTCTCTTAAACATTCTAAAAACCATGGGATGTTGTGCCTGGGAAGGAGAAATGTAACAAATATTTTTCACTTATTTTTTGGCAATTGGAAGGCATTGAAATATGCTTTTTTAACTAGAGTCTCCTGGCATGGTATTTTTGCTTTTACAGTAAAGCCAAAGAGGCTTAGGACACACTGTACTAATTCCTCAGAGCAGACAGTACCTGCTCCAAAGCTTTATCTGCCAAGCAGACGGGGCAAACCAGCATCATTTCAATTGTACAGGTGGGGAAAGGAGGAACTAAGGTATTAAAGTGGCCTGTTCAAGGTCACACAGGAATCTGTTGCAGTGCAAGGTTGAGTTCTCAGAGTCTCACACCACTTAGGCACTGGAGAAAGCCATGAAACCAGAGTATGTACTAAATTTGGCACAGATTTCTAACTGATGCATTGCTACAAGGGAACAAGAACCTCCAGTCATGCTAACCCAGACACCAAAGGAAAACTAGTTACCCCACCCAACCTATCTGATCACCTTGTATTTCCTCAGTCACTAGGACCTTTCTTGGCCAGACAATCCAACCCACACTTTAGATCTTAGCACAAATCAAGACACACTAAACCACTTTCCCCCTCCAGCTGCAGAAGATAAAAGGCCAAGTAAGCAGGCAATATTTTGGTAACTGGCTTCATGTAACAGCTTTGGATTTCCTTAAAAGCCTCTGCATTGATTATTTTCTTTAAATAGCAATGGCTTATGGAGAGACCTTCCACCCATTTTAATGAACAAGGCTTTCCTTAAGCAGAAAGGAAAGCAAAAGGCATATTGGTCAAAGACTTTTTGGATACTCAGTCCTGACAAAACATTTTGAAGTCAGAGTAGGTTAATGCTGCTGCTGAAGGGCTAAGAGGGGAAATTTGGAGATGAAGAGGACAAAGTATGGACTGACACAGAACAATACTGGCACTGAGCTCCAGCCAGTGTTTCAGCCAACAGCATGAGCCAGTGCTGCAGTCTGTATGTATCCAAAGGAGCTAAAGGCTCATGGCCTACAAAGCAGCACAGCTCTCCTGTGGTCTCTGCAGAACTTGGGGCAAAAGGAATAGAGGAATTAATTTCATCCAGCCAAATCACCAACACCCTGCTGTTACATAAAAGCCTGTTTTCTAGGGAACATTTCCAAAGATGGTGTCATTTGGGCTGTTTTGATTCAAGTGACATAGTCAGGTTCGAGATGAGATACGCTGCAGACTGAGAAACACTCTGGTTTGACAAAATCTCCCCCTCCCTGTTCAGTCCTCACAGTGCTTGTTTCCTCCTTCCCTTTGCCACATTTCCATACATAAAAACAAGCACGACAAGTGCACTGCCTGGTTCTCAGATGCTAATATAAGGCTGTGATGAAAGGACTGCAGAAGGCCTCAGGGAGGTGCTTAAAACCTAACTCAGATAAAAAGATGACTATTGGAATTTGCCTGAGAAAGTTTCTACACACGCTGGAAGCCCCTTGAGGCAGGGGCTGCCCTTCTGTTCTCAGTTGAATAGCCAGTTGTACAAATTAGGATTGCAAAATCACTTTTATAAAGTTTTAAAATATACAAAGAATGCATCATATTAAGGTTTGTAACTCTGAGAAACAAAACCTAAATCCCCAAAGCCTTTGCATTTGAGTTGCATGACCCAACAGTGCTCCACCAGCAACGTGGTCCCAATGCTGTGACAAACTGACACCAGTCTAGAAGGAGCTGAGGACGAGCAGACAGAAGCAGGGCAGCACACTGTGGTCAATACCTCCAGACTCAACACACACAGCCTCATACTGAGCTTTCACACCTTCCCCCTCGTGTCCACATCTTAGCAGTCAGCATTCCTGGGCAGTTTCTGCATGCCTCAACAGCTAGAAGCTCCAGTTCCAAGCAGTCTGCAGCACTGGTGTTGCCCTGCTGGAAGCTACTTACCTACAAAGCTGGAAGGAGCACGGACACAGAACAAGGAGGGGAAGGAAGTGTCAAAGGTGAAGCCACTGGGCATGCACAGCTTTGTGTTTTCCCTGGCTGGGGACCAACAACATCAGAAAAAAATGCTGAGCACAAACACTAATCTACCATAAAAACAGTAAGAAAAACAACCCCCCTTCTTTATCCAGTAAAACATCTTGTGCCCCAACACAAAATCCAGCCCATGAGACCCCTTCCAACAAAAGGACAGGGGAGTGACCACCCCATGTTACAGGCATGTCAGCTGAGCACAGGAGCCTGAAGTGCCAGAGTGGATCCAAGATGCTGACTGTATTTCACATCAGACTCTGGGCACAGGCTGCTACTGACACATTTCAAAACATCTTTCTGTTGAGGAAATGTACAACCTTCTCCTCTGTAAAAGCTGGAGGCCTTGTGGTCCCCAAGGACAGCTCTGCTAAGAGCCACTCCAATGGTACCAGAACAACAGGAGCCCTCACGAGTCCCAGAATGACTCAGAGGTGAGAGCCTAATAGGAACCCTATCTATTCACAAACTGCAAAACCCAGAATTGTAGCAGCCTGCAATCAGCATTATTCACACCAGAATACTTAAATTCAGCTGTTTGGCATGGAGGAAACATCAGAGAGGTACACATCAACCCAGGCTGTGCAACAGCCCTGAGACAAAGGAAGGGGACAGCCTCCAAGAGAAGATGGGTCTGAGCACCCAAGAGCAAATCCAAAAGGACCTTCACAGCTGCTAAGATGTCAACCCTGCAAGGACAGATGCCCTTGGTGCAAGGTGACATGTTCTTATCTTTTCTGTGCAAAGAGGGAGAGGGGAAGCACTACAGACCTAGCAGGCAGAGCACCTCTGCCCCTTGTGTTCCTGCCTCCCTCTCAAGGCTGCCCCCAGAAGCAGAACCAGTTTGAGCTGTGCACACACACAGCTCACAGCACAAGCTCTTCTCATCTCAGCTAATAAATCTCACCAGGAGGCTGCTTTTTCTGAATACAAATTTTGTCAGCTGAATAAGCTTTCTGGAACACTTGATTGCCCAGGAAGCCAAAACCTGGAAGCTTGATGCTTGACCACAACCAGGCACTGCAGGCTCCAACAGATGCTCTGAGAAAGTTTAGGTTTTGCACTTCAGAAAGAGACCCTCTTATGAGCCTGCTCCTTCTGCATCACAGGCCCCTGACTCACTGGCTCTGAAAAGGTTTAATTCATCTTATCAAGACTTTTCCCCTTGTGATCAACAGATCAGAAGACAGTACAGAATCCTTCTACCCTCCCCAGCACAGAGCACATCCTACCATCCTTCATTGCTTTTTCATGGCAAAGTGTCTTCTCAGTGGGAGGGTTTGAGCAACAACAACTCATCAGTCTTTAGAAAGCAGTGTTACATTTTGGTAGAGGCACCAGAGAACCTTCCCTTAAGAAGGGGCTTTAGCACAGTTGCTTGGTACAGCTCAGAGTTTAACAGAGAGAACATTTTCAGACACTTTGCCTCCAAATCTTGATCATCCAATAATCCTTTGGTTATGCTGACAAGCATGTGCAGAAACAACAAGTACCAGGAGGTAATTTACACTCTCCTGGCCATCAGTCAGCTTTACAGCTGGGAACGATAGAGAGCAGGAGGCAGCAGGAGAAGCAATGGACCCCCTGCGAGCACTCCAGAGGCTGAATTTGGAAACCTGTCCCCTACATCTATTGTCAAGATGACTTAAAACCAAACCAGCAGCTCACAGACAGATCCCTCCAGGCCCAGAGCCCGTTTTCCGAGCAGAAGCCGTGGTGCCGGCTAAGGCCAGGCACTCCCACAGCAGCTCCCCGGGGAGCACGTACCTTGGAGATGAGCTCATCGTGGTTGGCGAGGTGAGCCCTGCAGTGGATGCAGCTGTAGGTCCTGTGGCAGGAAGGCAGGTAGGCCTGGAAAGTCTTGGACCTCGTCATCTTCACCATTGGTGGCGCGGGGCGCGGGGCGAGGTCCGGG
>NW_008583182.1:0-6901 GCF_000691845.1 Merops nubicus | reverse complement strand
GTGCCTGGGATTGCCTCAACCTAGATGGGCTACTGCAAATGCTACTGCAAGGCTCAAGATCTGACATGTAGTAGATATGCTGGAATTCATTAACATCTCCAACTAAAGAGGTACAATATTCTGTTTTAAGTAGAATCAAAATGACAACAGAAAGTTGAATCAACATATGACTTTCAATTTGCCCATTGCATTCACAATTTCAGATTCAGTGGGAATCAGATTTTACTGGCTACAGTTGCATAACAGCCTGAACTCCCTGAGCTTTTCGTACCAACAGAGGTTTGAAGTAAACTGATGAAGTTTTGATAAAAGATTTTTAACACAACACAGAAAATAGACAATAAAACCCTGTAATGTTAGAGCAACCATCTTTTAATTAAAACTGGAAGAAAAAATTCCATTTATGAAAGCTCTGTAACTCATAGCTTTCTACTTTGTATAAAACAAGTTTATACTTACAACTGATTTGTAAGCAAAATCCAGCTTTACCTGTTAGTTATAAGTGATGTGACTCCTTTGTCCTCCTTTTAACGTTTTATGCAACTGATCTCCCAGAGAAAGCAGAATAATAATGAGCACGTGTACTGTATATGAACATTCTTCTACTTAATTTTCAGTACAAACTATGATGGAAAAAAAAATTACCTTCTGAAAAAGGGCCCACCTGTTCTTTCCAATGGAACAGACAGGAGAGGGGGGGAAAATACCAAAATAAAAATATTGCTCTGTATATTATAATACATACTCAAGTGGCATGCCATCATCTTTCAGTGATCAGGACTTTTCACTAAGAATTTAACATTGTGTTATTTAAAATCCACATCATTTTAATGAAAAATTGCATCTCTAAAGGCGAACAACACCATGTCTGGAGTCCAAGTAACCAAGTTTTTATGACTCTACAAACAAAAGTAGGAGACCTCCTTTGTTTATAAAGCCATAGTTACGTTACATCAATTGTAACACTATATTGATTAAAGCTCATCTTCTCACAAATGTATGCAGGCAGAGAATTAGCAATGTCAATCATTGGAAAAACAACATCCAACATCAGCAAAATCTCTTCATCTATCTGGAAGATAAATTCCCTTTACACCCAGGTTTGCACAGGAAACTTCATGAATAAACACATAATGAGTTAAAGGACTGTTCAACATTGGCATATGTTGTGTGAATGTTTCCGAAAATTATTAGATATAAGATTAGCTTTATTTTGGCCTATACTTTTTTTTCTATGACAATAAGAACAGAGGACTTTACAACTCCCATGACATTTGGTGGAAAGTGTTTGTAGGCTTAGCCTAAAAGAAAATGGACTTTCCTTGCCAGTACTCTCCACACTATTCTGTCAAATAAACAAAACAAAAAAAAAAAAAAAACACAAAACAAACCAGCATTCTGTGGAGAGTTAATAGTCAAGAGAGGAATGCCACAAATTTATAAGTATATAGTGCATCAGTCCACAAAGAACTAAAAATTTGCAGAACTATATTTAAGTGGTCTCACAGAGCAGGATGACTCGAGACTGAGCTACGCTTTATTATATGCTTACATTTTTTCACGGGGCCTCTAACAATGGTACTTTGAAAACAGGATGCACAGTTCAGCCTTTCCTTTCAGACAAGGTGAAGAATACCTTATGCTTTGCTTGAATAGTACTGCTGTCTTAAAATTCCCTTTTATGTGGAGAATCATGACTTGACAACCAGGTGTTTCTTTAGCCAACTCTTCCAGTTTTCTTCTTATTGGAAAGACCTGCTTTTTCCTCATGGAAAAGCTCTTTTGAAGCACTGCATCATTCTCAACCTGACAGAAAGTGCCCTCTTCTTCCTGCTTTCCCTGAATTTCCTAAGTATTTATTATTTAATTTTGTAGCTATAGATTTTTACTCCCTGGTCAAATTTGAAAACCAGCACTCTCTGACATATTGCACTTTTGCATCAATGTACCGATGCTGGGCCGCTTCTTGAACCAAATAAAAGAGCAAGAACTATATAACTAAAAAGCCCTAAAACTTTGCATTAAGCAATTGTTCATTTAGCAAATTCAGCATTCTATTTAAAAAGAAAATTGAAGCATGACATTTGCACAGAAATAGTAGCTTATTAAATTGCTTAGGAGTTTCTGAAGGCAGTGGCAAAATATTTAGCAAACAATACCAACTTACAATTATTTTTTGTTTTTAAATGTAAAATATACATAAGCCACATTTAAATTATCTCATTATTTAATCTAGAAGTGTATTATTCCATCCTTTTTTGTGAAATATTTACTACAAAGTATGCTTTCATCCAGCCCTGCCATCAGAATCATCCCAAAGCAAGCAGTGCACATGAATCTTTTTAGAATCAAATTTTAAATGTCAAATTGTCTACTTAATGCACACACAAAATTAATGGAGTGCAGAATTATAGACTTAACTCTAAAAACTTCAGAACTCCCATGCAAGTACTCACAAGTAAATTGACTAGATCTCGTATTTAATGGGGTACATACAACATAACGCAGTTCTACAATAAACTATTAAAAACTATACAGTAAAACTATAATAATATATTAAATTTTGTATATAATACAGTATCAACCTCATCTCAATGATAATTAAGAAAGGAGAAGACAACTTACGGGTATGATTCTGAGAGCTGCTGAGCTATTTTATAGGCTGTGGGGTCCCTGTCCAGGGCATATATTGTAATATCAGTTGCTTTCTCTAGGAGAGCTGCAGTATGACCCCCGGCTCCAAACGTCATATCCAGGAAACACTGTCGAGTGAAAAAGACAACACCTTTACCTTGGAACACTGAGAAACCAATTGTTGATTTAAAGCTTCTTCTGCACACTCTCTCCTGTGCTGGAGGAGAACACGCCATTCAGTACAGTCACAGTGCCTTTTTGCAGTATTCTCATAGTTTGTGCAGATCTGCAGTCGTGTCTGATGACTGTTTTTAGGGTTTGTCCCTGGCATTCCTTGCAGAAGAAAAGGACAGTCATTTGGTACCAGCAACTGCAGTTTCATGCTCTTCCCTCTTCCTCACATTCTGAGTTTAGAGGAAAGCCATGTTGTTTGACTGCCTTGTTTGGACTTGCTCAATTTGATGGCCACGAAGATATGCAGAACATGGGACTACAGGGACTAATCAGCAATATCCTCTTTGTAAGAATGTGTCTAAAAGGAAGGCTGATGTATTCTGTAACAGTTTTAAAAGAAGAAATGATCATAGTTTTATACCACAGACCAAAGTGTGATGGCAGCACAGGCACACATATATCCTGACTAGGACTAACCTCACTAGCACAGATTAAGTTTTCAAGACACAGTACCACTGATTTTGTGTTCACTGTGAAGGACAGAGCTATGTATTTAGGTTGCCAAGATACACTGAAGCCAAATCCTGCTTTATCTTCTCCACCATCCTTAGATCCTTAGTTCATTAAGTGTGAATGCCCACCTTAATAGCAATCCCATTTCAATTGCTCATGTGACATACTCTATAGGCTTGAGTTGCACCTTTTGATAGTATTTCCTTACTGCTGAGGAATACTTACTGCCCATGAACATATACCTTGTCTGTTTTTTTTGGATACACAATCTAACACTTAAAGACTTCCAGTGATAGCAGACAGACACAGCATTTTTTGACACTCCAGTCTTTTGGACTAAAACTGATGATACATTGAACAAACTCTGGGTGCACCCTGACTAAAACGTACATGGGTACAGATTCAGCATGAGTTGAGTAAAACTGGGCATTGAAATTCCTATAGCAAGTGTCTCAGAACCCCGAGTTTTGAGTATATAATTAGATATATCACATTCTCACCAAACACTTCACAAAAAAAAAAAAAAGGCCTTCTATGTCATCCTTGATAAAGGTAATGAGGTCAAATTTCACACAGAGATAAGGTGACTTCAAAAGGCTGCTTAGCTCCCAGCCACATCATGGAGGAGAATGTCTGGAGCAAACGTTTTGCCCGCAAAGAAAGGAGAATGAGCAACCAGTGTGCAGCAGGTCCCAACAGGAAAAAGGAAGGAAGAAGCAGAAGGGTAGCTGAGATAGGACACTGGAAAAGTGAACACTGCTCTCCTGATGGCTCTGCAGTTTCTGTAAGCTCATTTAAGCAACATTTCTTTAGTCAGAGTCCATTCAACCAACCGGCTTTGCTCCTGAGACTTTCCTAGAAATCGGTGACTTGGAGCAGTCAGCCACCTTAAACCAAGGCAGGCTGCACTATATGACTCTACTGAAGGGAGAAGCACAAGAAAATTAGGTGGAACGTAATGCTAGTTTAAGTCATTTTATCTGTAAAACAGCAGTACTGTCTCCTGAAGCTGCCCCACACACCTTCCTCCTTTGGCCTGACAACACTGGTACTTAACTGCTTAAAAGTCAAGAACTATTCTGTTGACAGAAATAACTGGCTCTTCACTTAGCAACACAGAGGTTGTATGACTGCACTTCTACTTAGGAAAAACTTCCTGTTCACATTACTAAGAAAGTATCTATAATTCCATACTCTAGAGAAAACATACTGGAGTTTAGAAAGAGACATATTTTTATTGTTTTAGGGCAGTGTATTTAAAGCAAAGGAGAAATACGATTAAAGAGCATCTTCTCTAGTTTCTGCATCTCTGAACTCCCATAACTCATTTCTCTCAGTTGATTTAGTGACCTCTGTTGATTCGGGGGGAAAACTAATCCATGCAAGCTAAACTAGAAGAAAAAATTCTCCATATCCTTCAACATGAATAGCTGCTTGGTTGGTTTTTTCTTTTTTCAATTCTCAAATTATTTCTTATGTAAACCAGTTTTTGAAGACCACTTATCAAGTGCAATCATATTAAATAAAAATTAACTAAATTGGTTTACAAAAATTATACACCACAAAGGTAGGCACCTTTTAACTTTTTGTAACTTATCTCTTCAAAGAATTAAGATTCACCACAAAATCCTTTTGGATAAGAGAAAGAAATTCAAAGACAATGAAGAAAAAACTAAATATTTTTCCAGAAAGAGTTTTTAGAAAACATTAAAAAAAAGCTTTTTAATGGAAACCTGATAATAAAACTAAATCTTTAGGAGACTAATAATAAAACTCTGCTGTGGCTAAAAGTGAAAATGATGATCCTTTAAGATCTTTAGGTTGTCATGATTTATTTTTTCTTTATGCTATATCATTACACTTCCTAATCCTATGCTCTAGAAGCAGAGCTTTCCTATAATATTTCACAAAGTTCAGGAGAAAAAAATAATTTACTCTGTTCATCATCCAATATTAAATTGCACCATTCTTATGAAGAAATAACTGACATAGAATTATATTTTTTGTAAGCCGTATGTATAAGAAAAAGTTATGTTGCAGAGAATATCCATACTATAGAAATGCTCCCACAATCTGTTTAAGCATTCTGATTTATCTTCTGCCATAATGAAAACAAAAGTATAGTCACTGAAACCAACTTTTAAGCATAAAACTGGAACAGTCAGAAAAGTGTGGGTATTTTTTAAAACAGAACTAACCATCAGAACTTAGTTAGGTTTTTGAAAATACTTGTACACATTGCAGAAGTGGTTAATTTTGGCAATGCACTGTTAATTGCACTATCCCTATAAAAGTCCAGTACTGGCGACCGAGTGAGATATTAAGCTAATTAGCAAAACTGTATTATCTATCTTAAATGAAATTTATTAATACTGAAGCATAACTGTTAACTCCACATTTAGCCTAGAAAAGTCACTAAAATTAATGTGAATTCTAAAATATATACAAATCCCCTTAAATTAGTCTTATAATTTCAAAGAAATATCTGACATGCTTTGATTTCTACCCATTTCTATTTAATCCTTACAAGAAGTAACAAACAATAAAGCAGACATTTCACTTCTATTTTCTGTTTCTGTAGAAAATACCCTTCAGAAAAATGTGAAGAAAAAACAGAAATTTAAAATCAACTTTTTATTTCTTGCATAGGATTAACCCACTCAGAAATGCACTCAAAAAATTTCAGACACAACAGTCTCAAGTGTCATTTAGGATTACACTCATTCTGCAGCAACACAGAACATTCAAAACCAATCTAAATTACATTACAATTACTCTTGGAAAGAGCAAGTTTAATCAACATGAATAACAGCTTCTGGGTTGGGTTTGGTTGTTCTGTTTAAATAAAAAAGAACTAAAGGAATGCTCTTATTTGATATTAGTTAGAAATCTAGCATGACAATTACTGAAAACTTCAACATTGCCCTCCTGAAACAACAGATCCATAGTGTTGGTAGAAAGAGTCAGGGAAGGTACAGGAAATGCTAGAAGACACTACTTATAACTTCTTTTAAATAAAAGTGCTTGGAATAGTAATTTTATTGCACTTAAACTCACTAAAAATGTGACATTCCAGGAAACAGTCTTTCTTCACCAATATGTTTAACAATTTGGTTAATTCCTGCATGTTTATTTTCTAAACATCTAATTCTTCTTTGGTGATCTCTTGGAACTATTACAGATTTGATCCTTTTTGTCCTTCTCTCACCAACACTTCTGTACTGTGGAGAAGGTCCTTTGTTTCATTCAAGTTTGAACAGTGGTAAATGAAAAAATGAGTTAGGATTTTTTTGGCCAAGCACATATCCAGATAATTTTGCTATTCAAGCAATAATTATTATTGTCTTTTTTTTTCCTCAAGTACATTTCTGAAGATCTCATGGCTTATTCAGGAATAATTAATTTATTATTTTGCTTAGCAGTCTAACCTGTCCCCACACACATCTGCCTCTGCTTTCAGTAATTTTACATTTGATAAACTTTAAGTTTGATAAACCCCTTATGCATGCTGAATATTACTGAACCATACCAAAGATCCTGTAAATAAATGTACTGGTTTGGGGGGGGGTTGGGGGTGGGG
>NW_008583181.1:0-2243 GCF_000691845.1 Merops nubicus | reverse complement strand
CCAGCTTGCCCAGGTCCCTCTGGGTGGATGCCATCCCTCAGGTTGTTAGTCCTGGGAAGCTAAGCCCTGACCTGCCCCATGTAGGTGTAGATGCTCAGCTGAAGGCATCAAAGCCACAAACTGAGTTACCAAAGCTCCACTGACATTTTGGAAAGATGTTTTTTAGGTGGGCTGAGTTGCTGTCTGGAGGTGTCCTGCTTCCAGTGCTTTCAGATGGAGCCTGGAGGGACAGTGGTTCTAACACTAAATCGTTGAGCTTACTGGGATCATAGAGTCACAGGATTGTTTAGATTGGAAAAGACCTTCAGGACCATTGAGTCCAACCATTAAATGAATCAGGACCTAATGAACACTGCTGGGCTTTGTACCTGGCTGAAGTTTTGAGCCAGTACACCAAAGCCTTTCAGCCATTAGAGAGGAACCCAGAAATCTGACCAGTCTCTGAGGCCAACAGGGAACCCACAAACCTGACGCTCCTGATTTAAAACCCCATAGTGTGGGGTCAATTCATCCTCCCACCTCTCTCCTAGCTGTTGCCTCACGTTCCCAGTCTGCTCTTCTCCAGCACACAGATCCACCTGCTCCAAATGGATGGTTTTAGTGCTTTAATCTCTTCCTCCCTCTCCAGGCTTCTGGGCTGACCGGACACCGGTGCACGAGGCAGCCCGGCGTGGGGAGGCCCTGCAGCTGCAGCAGCTGATAGAGAGTGGGGCCTGTGTCAACGCTGTCACCTACGACTCCATCACCCCCCTGCACGAGGCCAGCCTGCGAGGGCAGACCCAGTGTGTCAAGCTCCTGCTGGCTGCAGGGGCACAGGTAGGGGATCAGCCTGGGGCTGATCCGGCTCCAAACTTCCCCTGGGTGTCCAGTGTGGCTTCTAGGATCTGGATTTTCCCTGGCTGTTGTTAGAATCGTGGAATCACAGAACAGTTTGGGTGAGAAGGGACCTTTCAGGGTCTTCTAGTGCAGCCCCCCTGCAGGGAGCAGGGACAGCCCCAACTAGAGCAGGTTGCTCAGAGCCCTCAACCTCCCCTGGGATGGTGCCAGGGATGGGGCAGTGACCACCTCTCTGGGCAGCCTGGGACAAGGGCTCACCACCCTCAGCAGCAACATTTCCTCTTGCTATCTACTCTAAATCTCCCTCTTTGAGTTTCAAACCATCCCCCCTTGTCCTGTCCCAACAGGCCCTGCTCCAAAGTCCCCTCCTAGCTTTCTGACAGGCCCCCTTTACATATAAAGGCCACCATAAGGTCTCTTCTTCATCACCTTGGGCTTTCTTGTCAGTCAGCAGAGGATGACAGACCTTTTCAGATGATATTTGACCTTGACGAAGACTTAAAACAACTGCCTGGAAGTATTTCTGGCTCTCCCATCACTCTGATGTTCAACACAGCCCAGGGTGACTAGAAATCTAGTTTAGATTATTTAAGTACCTAAAGCTGAATGGGATGAATCAAGTGCCCAAAAGGGCATAGTCAAGTTCTGTGCTCCCCAGGTCAAGAGAGACAGGGAACTGCTGGAGAGAGTCCAGTGGAGGCTGTGAAGCTGCTGAGGGGCTGGAGCATCTCTGTGCCAGGCCAGGCTGAGAGCCCTGGGGCTGCTGAGCTGGAGAAGAGAAGCCTCAGAGGGGATCTGAGCAGTGCTGAGCAAGAGCTAAAGGGCCCCGGGGGGCAAGAGGCTGGGGCCAGACTCTGCTCAGTGGTGCCCAGCCACAGGCCAAGGGGCAACGGGCACCAACTGGAACCCAGGAGGTGCCACCTGAGCAGGAGGAGAAACTTCTTTGGGGGGAGGGTGGCCGAGCCTGGAGCAGCTGCCCAGAGAGGCTGTGGAGTCTCCTGCTCTGGAGAGATCCCAAACGTGGCTGGTGTGACCCTGGGCACCCTGCTGGGGGTGAGCTGCTGGAGCAGGGGGTGGGATGAGGGGATCCCCAGAGGTCCATTCCATTACAATGTCAGACAGAGTCTGGATGTACCTGGTGGCAGCTCTCTGCAGGGGCTTGTGACTCCTCACACACTGCAGACAGTGGGGGCTCCCTGGTCCTCCTCAGTGCAGAGCCAGCCAGCTTGGCTGAGTTCACCAGTGAGGCTGGACCTTGGACCAGAGCAGACTGAGCTGCAAGGCTTGTGACCTTCAGCCAGAGGGCTTTAAAAAGTACAACAATGGAAATAACAACCCAAACTTGTGATGCTGTTGTGCATCTGAGCCCTGAGCGTGGTGGGAACAGCACCAGCCAGGTTGTTGGT
>NW_008583180.1:0-15764 GCF_000691845.1 Merops nubicus | reverse complement strand
AGACATTCTATGATTCTATGAAAAGTGGATGCTCAGATCACCCATTCTGCAGGGCTGGAGGGCAGTGGTAGCTCTAGGAAGCCTTATCCTAGACTCTTACCTCATCCCACCAAGAACAGAGAAGGGAATAGATAATGGTTCAGAAGAAAAGTGGCTTGTGGAGAAGGAATAACAACCCAAAACTGAAAAAAGGGCCTGAGCCGGCACTGTTTCTCACCCCTGTATTCCCAGAGGGACTGTAGCAGATGTCCCCGGGCTGAGGGAGGTTTCACCCTGTGCCTACACAGGAAGCCTGGCTGCAGTCCTCAGCTGGCAGCATCTCCACGTGGAAGCACCACCCTCGTGACACCAGCCCATGCAGAGCAGCATCCTCTGCACTGCTCTGGCCCACCCGACTGGGACACAAAGATGCTGGGGACGTTCTGCGGACACCGCTCGTCATCGGCCGAAATGAAAACCTTGCAGCACAGCATCCAGTATGGGAGATGTCTGCATGTGCAGTTGTCTAAATCATGCCTAAAAATCAGCCTCACCCATGTAATCTTCCTGCTTCAAGGGGAATTCTTTACCTGCTTGGCTGCCCTGGGAGGGGACCAGCGTTACAGTGCTGGAGCCTGAAATCCCCCCAGGAAGGCTAAACCTGATCTCTTCCCAGCATCCCTCCACACTGATCTCTCAGGCTGTGCCCCTTTAACTAAGATTAAACATTCTGCAGATCAATACAGAGCAACACAATTACTTCATTAGCGAGACAGCAAGTGCAGCATATACCTCTCTTTGTTTAAGGCCAGACAAGCTCATTAAACGACAGCTATTTTTACATCTGGTGTCATAGGTTTCCCTATTATTACAGTGCCAACCCCTTGAACAGAGGTAGGATCATCTTTCATGTCCTACCTAATTAAATTTAAATCTATTTTCAGTAATTTATGATACAGAAGGCATCATATTTGCTCCCTGGAACTGTAAAATATGAGTCATCCTTCCCATCTCACATGGATATAAATGCAAAGCAAACTCACTGAAACAGCAGGAACCTCACAGGCTCACCTAAGGGAGATGAGGTCAAACTCAAAATGCCATTACAAGCTGATTCATGGCTGCATTTTACTTCTCACTTTACTTCCAGGAACATTTTCTGTCTCCTGTTCCCTTTGTGACCTCTGAAGTGGTAGCCCCTTCCCTAGCAGCAGGGTCACCAGTGCCTCTGTGATCTTTATGTCTGGGTCCTCTCTGAATGGAAAAGAACAAGCTCAAGATTAAAGGATGACATAGATGTTGGAGAAAGCATAGAGAGGTAAAAGACCACATAGACAGTATTCAAGTGAAAAAGACTCAGACATCTTTGCAGCATCACGCATTAGGGAGCAGGGATGTGGCACTGCAGAGATGTCCCTGCCACCCTCACAATAATTTGCTGATCCTCATGGTAGCAGAAAAAAGGGATATCCATGGTGGCCAAAGAATGAAGAGCTTGAATTGAAAAATATAGAGGAACAGTTACCCACCCAAAACTTAGACTTCTGTTCAGATCACAGCTCTTCAGATGACATGACACTGTCCTCGTAGGCACGTGTTAGTCCCCTCCCACTCTCTGCTCTGTCTGCTGCCACAGCGTGACAGATGACGGAGGCTTGGGGAGATGTGCCTCAGGCTCAACAAATTTCAGGCTCTCTCTGGAAGCACTCTGATATTGAAAGTCACACACTTGAAATTTCCATACCTTTTGCTCTGCTGTGGTTACAGCTTTTCTGGCATCTGATCCGACAGGAGCTTTAACAACTTATCTCTGCGGGAAGATTTTTATTAAATACTGAGGGTTGCATCTGAACTTACTAAGAGGTTTCAGTTCACACAATGTCAGCAACAGCTCTTGGCTCCGGAATAAATATACTCTCTTTTTAGATTTTTTGCCAGTTTTATGAAATATAAGCCTAGGACGTATCTTTTAAATATCACTCCTATATATATTAGAATAGGATGAATTATTCATGATGATTGAATGCTTCATTGGATTTATTTTCATTGTTTTAATGAATCATTCATGAACTTTTTGACAGTTATCTTACTTGAAGCTGTTCACCAAACACTTTTTTTCTTGGACACCATTTGCCTCCAGTATCCTCTGTCGTTTCTAGTTTGTGCTGTGCGTACACCTGCACACGTGCTACAGCACTAATTTAGCTCTCTGAAAAGATGACTGAATAAGTAACAACATAAGATTAACCAAAGGCAAGTATTTGTTTTACAAAGAATAAGTATCTCCCAAACAGCCAGCCAACAAGTCCATTTACACCCTGTCCATTGATCAAAGAAGGGAGAGAAGAAAAATAAAAATAATTTTAAAAGAAAGTAGAAACAGACATAACAATTTTAGTGGCCATCTCCATCCATCAGCAAAAGGCAAGGCATTCAGGTCAAAATATACTTGAATAAGGCACAGTGGCCCAGTATGTGGAGGCCTAATGGCAGCCAGGTTGTCCTCTCCCCAGCCTCCACTCATGTTGCAGGTCATCCAAACAGCAACAAACCACCTCTCCTCTGCTTCAGGGAGACCCAGCTCCTGCTTGGTGGTGTGAACACACCATTTGTCAGCAACTCCCCAAGAAGGGTGGGAAGGCTTTGAGTCCAGGAAGGCATAAATATGCCTGTGCACTCTCTCCATCCCAGGACAGCTGTTAGAGAACACCCTGTGCACTTGAAGACATGGCTAGTAAAATGGTCTTGCCAGCCCTCCTAAATGTAAATGGCTTCATCTACAACTGCCTTCCAGCCACCACCTGTCCACTTGTCACCTACCCAGGAACAGTCGACTCCACACCTGAACGTAGCTCATTGCTGGTGATCACACGAGGGCTGTAGCAGCTCTCACCTCTGTGAGCACACTGATAAAAGGCACATTGCCCATTCCTTGGCTCAACAGAGGGATACAGTACTAACAAAGCATGCACTGATGTGTATTTGCACAGATACTTCCATCTAATCATCAAGAATCAAAGTCAATTGTCATGATAATACTTGCACCTGCAATTTGTTACCTTCAGCAAAAGTTTAATTCTTTCTGTAACCCCCCTGAAGCAGAGCACTGCTGGATAAGGGGTGCAGCTGGACTCACCCAATGACTTAATCATTCAAACTGGCAACACCTTATAAAATTATCTTAGAAGCCAAGGAAAGCAAAGCCCACAAAAAAGTGAGACCCAACTTTTGCCTAGTAAAGTAAAGAAAAATGAAACACCTAAAATCCATTTAAGAAGTCACTTGATTTAAGGCAAATACAGATGGGCAGTGTCTACAACTTTTGTAACTTCATAGCATGCAAGTCTAAAGAATGGGGTGAGAAGCAGGGGCACGTGTCCAGCACCAGAGACGGAATGGACTCTGATCCGTTTTGGACTCTTTAATCCTTAACACCAAACAAAAGAAAGCAAACAAAACCACCTACTGAATCAAGTCCTTGATGGTGTGTTGCAGCAATTTCAGACTGTTGACTGTTTACATGAGAAGGGGATTAGTATCTGGGAATGTGGGAGAACTCAGGAATGCATAAGTGTTGCTTAAGACAAACAGGGTGTACACTGACTAAGAGCAGAGTGTGGCATAATAATTGCCAGATGCAGCAAAATTTATCATTGGTTTTAGAGCATGGATGGACGTTTTCTGGGAAATCTCTGTAAACTTCTTCCCTTGGCTTTAGGCTATATTTTCATACCAAACACATGCAGCTCATGTACATAATTTGTTCTACCAGTTTCTCTTGGCTGTGACAGTAAGACTTTGTAAGTGAAATATTTGGGGGTTTTGTTGGAGTTTGCTTTTTTAAAATCAGAAAGACAAGTGCATTAGAGTTCTGCTGATTATTCTTAACTCACTACATCTCAGCCTGGAATAAGGACTCAGAACAAGACAACATATAGAGGGTGTATTATAGCACATCTTCTAAAAACAATCAGTACCACAAGTATTTTGGTAATTGCTGGGAAGATAAAAAGAGGCAAAAATATAACCATGGATTTTCTTGTTATTAAGGAAAGTCACTGAAAACAAAACACAGAGCTTTCACCACTGAGTACTGGAAGAGTAATTTTTGTTCAAATACCAAGTCTATGGAGAATGATAAGTCACTTGGAAGGAAATATTGAAGTATCAGGTCACTTCTACAGGTCACTTTCAAGACAGTAGCTTCAAGTAAACACTTTTATCCGGACACTTTCGCAACATCATGTCTAAGCAACGTATAAGGTAGGTCCAGGTGGCTGCTTCAGCAGTTACGAATTGTCAGCAATGCAGGCTGAAAACCAGGCCATGTTTGACCTGCTCCATTTGGGATCTTTCAGTGGATTAGGCAACAATCCATGGAAAGACTCAAGGTTACTCATACCAATTTACCAGGATCAATCCTCTTGCTGGTTGCCAACTTGAAACATCAGTGAGCATTAGGATTGGTGCCCCATCTGTTGGCAATGAGTGTATGTCCCAGCATGTGCTCTAAGAATATTTTGTGCTGCAAGTCTCTGCATTTCTGACAAATGATAAGCAAACACAAACAGCTCTAGAGCCTGTCTAGAAATGCATGTATCTGTCATCTTCCTTTGCAAGGCTCAGCTCCACGAGAAGAAAGAACTGAGTTCATGTGCATTATCCCTGTAACCATATGCCCGATATCTTCCTAGATTATCACATTTGTGTAAACAATAGAATTAGCTCTCAAATTTAAGTGACACAACTGCTTTCTCATTAGCAAATATTGCTGCAATATTTGGGTGGGAGGAATTGAAAAGCAAACAGTTGTTATATTTAAAAATAAAAAAAAATTAAAAAATCACATTTCAGCCACCTTTGAAGTCTTCAAGCAAACTGCATTTTTCCAGCCGAAGTCAGAACAAGGGCTGGCAAGAGGAGATGTGGAAGACAGTTCCTCATCCATCACTATGCCAGCTTTCCAGGTCAGGGCTGGAACTGGGCCATTAAGCTATACTTGCAGAACAGTCCCACCAGTGATATTAAGTGTTACTGCTGTTCTTTTGCTGGGTAAAAACACTTGGAAGCAGCAAAGCTGGCACATTGTTGCTAGCTACCAGGAGCACTGTATGGTTAGTGCACACACCCGGGAGGTTCAGCTCAAATTGTATTTCCAGTGTCTTTCTGCCACAGACTTGCTAGGTGGCCCCAGACAAATCAGTAAAGCCTCAGGACAAGTTTAGCCTGGAGCATCCAATTATCCCCCTTGTTCCTGGGCTTACTTTATTGCAAAGCATAAGCTTACACCTCTTGTAGACAGGCACCCGGTAACCTCTTAATCCAGCCCTAAAGCAAAGCCCATTTCTCAAGGGAATGCCGTGGGCTAGTAGAGGAGATGAAGCCTGCTGTGCCTGCCTCAGACCCATGGCCATCAGCGTGGGGAGCCTTGGGATGTGCCATTTGGAGAGCAGAAGCCCCACTGTGGTTTCAGCAGTCAGGCACTAGTCCTTGGAAAGCAAGTCACATGTGTTTCCCTTCCTTAGAAGCTGGGTGCCAGCTCTGGAGCACATCTCCACCCTTATACAGGCCACGAGGAAAACAATCTATCAGCCAGATGAGAGACAGTTTTAAGTTAGACATAGGCTGTTGTTTAAAAAGGAAATTAACTTTAATCCAGAGACAGCAACAAAGATCAACATGATTGAGTCATCTGCCTTGGCACTGTGTGACTGCCTTCTCCTAGAAGCAAATGCTTTTCACTCCCCTAAATGTTTTGGCCACTACCTAGAGTTAGCAGCCTGACTGTACGGCTGCCCTCAAACCACAATCTGGAGAGAAAATCATGACAGCTTGCTAAAATACAGCTGGTAGAGCTTGCCTTCAAAACACACCATGCAACAATCCAAATCCCCTTCACCCGCTGCTGCCTCCACTCTGACTCGGCCGGTCCCTGGCAGGTGGCTGGCCAGTGCAACGAAAACAGAAAAGCACTTCTACTGCCAGAAATAATCTTTTTATTCTGCAGTCCAGAAAGCATAAAAATAAATAGCAGAAATACTCACTGTGTGTGTTTGACTTGCTTTCATCCATGCCTTGGTCTATGCATGTCTATCCATACCATCAAATCAATAAATCCATCTGTCTTAGAGGCACAGGTAACATTAAAAAACCAAATCACTGGCAGGCAAAGAGTTGGGTAGAAAATACCTACAGGGAAAGAAGACAACTTCAGGCCTGGAGCCTGGATGTGAAGCCTGGAGCCTGAAACTGTCTGAGACTGCCAAGCTGGCTCCTAGATGCATCTCTTGCTCACTTTTCTCCTGACCAGGTCAGGAACCAGGCATTAGAAGGAGAGCTACAGCTCCACGATCCTTCCTAAGGACACAGTCCTGCCAGCAGGTACCTTTTGCTGTGAAAGCCATAACTGCAGTGGAAATGCAGCAGGAACAATGCAGCCCTACTGAAGAGAAGAGACATGTACCCCAATCCATGCCCTGCTTCCCACCACCTCCCAGGCTGCTCTTTAGCATGAGCTCAGAAGGACACAAAGTGTGCCTAAAATCATTCAGAGAGTATTTACCAAGACAGTGAAGCCAAACTCTTCTTCATGGTGCCACATGACATAAGAAGCAGCAGCAAAAGGTTCAGGAGGGGTATCAGAAAAAAAGCATCACGAGTCAGGTCACACAGCACTGGCACAGGCTACCCATAGAAACTGGAAGTTCTGCCCCTGGAGGTTTTCATCACCTGGCCAGACAAGAGTCACAGCTGACCTGTTTCAGTGCTGGCCACAGTCCTGGCTCAATCAAAAGGTCGGACAATATGATTTCCAGAGCTCCCTTCCAAGCAGCACCACATGATTCCCGGCCTTCCATCAGAACTTCACTTCCAGTAAAGAATGAACACAAGTAAAGAACATTTAGCATCAGAAAAATACTTTTTTTAGCATCAGCATAGGTTTATTAATCTGCATCTTAACACAATGAAATGCTGCTGCTGCCGTAAGCTGCATTACTGGACACAAGGGGCTGCCATTCCCTGGTGTGCTTAATATTTGAGCTCTGCTCAAAACTAGTATAAGGTGGTACTTCTCAAAATCACCTGAAGTTAACAGGATGCTGCATTTATCCCAAACAACTACAGGCTGGGCTACGAGTGGATTGAGAGCAGCCCTGAAGAGGACTTGAAATTTTTTACTGTGGGGGTGGTGAGACACTGGAACAAGCTGTCCAGAGAAGTTGTGGATGCCTCCTCTCTGGAAGTGTTCAAGGCCAGGCTGGATGGGGCTTTGAGCAACATGGTCTAGTGGAAGGTGTCCCTGCCCATGGCAGCAGAGTTGGAAAGAGATCATCTTCAAGTTCCCTTTGAACCCCAGCCATTCTGTGATTTATTGAAAGGACCTAACAACAATGAACTGAATTTTCCTTCTAACATGGGCAAGTTTAGAGATCTGTTACCCACTGGACCTGTTCCAATTAACTGTTAATTCATTTAACACTAGATCAGACACGCAACTCTGAAACTATCAATAAGCTTTCTTCAGCATGAGTTAGGTTCTGCTGCCCTAGCTGGGAGTACAAAGCTGCTGTTATTTCTCCTAGAGTTATTAGATTTTTCAGGCACTCCAGGGAAACTGAATTAACAAGCAGAAAAATGGCACCTTTAAACAGTCTGTTTTACCACACACATTCTTCCTTTAAATTGGCCCATATTTTGTACTTATCCCTTTAAGCTCCTCATGCTGAAAATACATACAGAATTCAATGCAAGTGGCATGCCACAACTTTGAAGCTGGTGACAAAAAATGCCTGGCACCCATTTGAAATTATATCTTCCCCAAATTCAAGAAACCAGGCAGACATGGAAGACTGCATTGGGTAACCAACCCCTTAAATAGTAAGAAAAAACAGGGAGGTAAAAATCTATATAAGCCCCAGCACAGGAATTGTGTGGCATACCCTCAGCTGTTCTGTAGCAAGACTAGCTCTGTTATGCTTAAGAAAGGCACACAGATTTACTCCAAAGATCAAACCTGTTATATCTGATATTTCTTCTATCTGTACTATTTATCCTCTCAGACAAAGCTCTCTGCCAAGCAATCTTACGAGTCCCAATTTATGTAACACATGGCATAAGTGCATTCAGCTTATGTCAGCATCACCACATCAATCACAGCCATGGGGATTTGATTGTTGCCTAGCCTGCTGTGGCAGCAAGGGGCTGAAACCTCCACTGCCATAGCCAGATCCACGCTGCTGTGGCATCACCTGCTCCTTGCCACCTTGACAGCTTTCTAGAATTGTTACTGAGGGGCCACAGATCTTCAGAACTGCTTTGAATTTTCATAGCCACTGTTCTGGCTTTGCAAGACAGAGCTGCTGTTGCTTGTTTGCTTTCTCTGCTGTGCTTTCCTCCTCCCAAGCCAGCAGCAGTGCCTCCAAGTGCAGAGATCCTGCTTCAGAGCTGTCAGAACATCAGAAAAAGACCTAATGCTCAGCACAAGGGGCACACAATCTGGCTGTGTCACTCACCTCCAAGTACCATCATTACTTTGATCTCCAGTTTGGAGCAGCTTCAGAGAATAGGAGTGAGATTGTCCCCTGCACTGATTGCAGGAGAAAACAGGAAGAGGTGACAATGCTGATTAAGGGGCAGACAACAGCCCCATGTCCCCTTACACAAGCAGGTGGATACCCTCTGCTCCTCCTCACAAAACAAAATTTCCAGAGAAAATGAGAATCAAGCCCTTAGTTATTACAGGAGCTAAAAGAAGGCATCATTACTTCAAAGGGAAGGATTTTGTCCCGCTGCATATTACAAGACCCAAATTAGATCCTTATCTCCATGTTCAGAAAAGCCCCAAACCCCAAGGGCACAGTGAAGACCCCATCATCTTCCCTGCTCCCCGATTTGAAAATGCAGCATTGCACAGCTGCCCTGTCTGATCAAAGCTCCTTTCCCTCTGTCAACACAATCAGAGTTCAGGAAGAATCGCTATGATAACAGACTTGTATAAGCTATATACTTTGGCCTCTGCCTGCCATTAAGCCCTGCTGGGATGGCTGACATTAGTCAGCTTTAGTTCTGCCTGAAAAGAACATATAAAAAGAGACTAAAGCCTTGCAGCTGCTGTACAACAGAAGTTCTGTACAGCACTTGAGTATCTCTAGTCCTTTTGTAAGCTTCTACCACCTTTTGTAGTCTTTCAAAATCTGAAACAGGTTTTTAAACACACACAAAAAGTCTCTTTGCAGGAGGAAAATAGAAAGCAACTCCATTTTCTATATAAAACAGTGAAAAAGTAACTGCCAGCGAGCAGGGAAATGCATAGCCATTGGAAGTGGCTCACCCACACCTTAATGGGTGGGCACAAGTGTGCTGCTCTAGTCAGAAGAGGGAACAAATCTTGCTTGGGAGCACAAAATATGACTCCCAAGTCATATTCTATTCTCACAGCTGGAGTACTACTGTCTGGCGGCCTACACAAGTGTGCAGGATGTTTTCAGCTGCTGAGGACAAAGAGCTTGCTGTGAGCCCTTCCACAGTTACTGCAGATATGGCCAAGCACACTGACCTCACATGGTGATTTCCTGCTATTTGATGTTCCCAGCCTTTGGCCAAACTACATGCATTAAAAATGAGATTTGCCTCTTGAATCCCCAATCTCTTGTCACTCCACGTGAGCAGTGTATGATGGTCTCAGAAGCCCCCAACATCTTGGATGACAGATCACTTGAATGCTTCTTTGTGTCAACAGCATACCCCACAACTCTTAACCACCACTGCAGACATCTTCAGAGAATCTCTAGCCACTGCCTTGGCACTGAGCTGAAGCCTGATACTCTCATCTCCCCATCAATGTAGGAGAGCCCCTACATGCTTTGTCCAATATTCAGTCCTGAGGTAATGGCTAAGAGACCAGGAAGCTGCCTGGCTCTGTTTTCAGTTTGTGTCACCAGACCATTGTACACAGGTGTGCAGCCTCCAGCTTTGAGTCAAAACATACTATGCTTCTCCCTTCTCTGCTCTAGTAATGGATTTATAAAAGATACCATCCCATGCTACCCCCTCTATTAAAGACTATTCATCAAGTAATATTTTTTCCTCTTTTTATGCAATTACCAAAGTCCAAGACTTACATGACTGCAATGCATCTTCTTTCAACATCACTTGTTACCCCTTCAAGCCACTTTAATTTAGTGCTGATTTCTCTCTTCTCCAAATTACCTAGGAATTTTCCACATGGCAGCATACTGAGTGCTTTAGAGACATTAAGGCAAGAAATCCACTAGATGTAACTTTGGTTCAGAGAATTGGTCAAGTTAAGGAAGATATGGTGTTAGTCTAATATGATGTACCTTTAGTAAACACAGGTTTGCATGCACACTGCTCACAACTGTCTGCAGCTGAGGCAAGTAAAATGAGAATCCCTCAGAGCCATCTTCTCATTATGCAGTCCCTGAGAAATCTGATTTACTGCGAGCTCCTGGAGTCAAGTTATTTCAGTAGGTGTGCACACCAGTCATAGATTACTAGTCATTACAGTCAAAGGCTACTTTGTCTGGACAGTGTAAATACCATCAGTGATTTGAGTATAACCAGCCCACACTTGCAATGGTGTGATAGAGATTATTCTTCAAGAATGTACAAAGTGTCAGTCATAATAAATCACACAGAACAGCAGTTTGCATATTAAGGTTTAACCTTCACTTTAAGCTCCTTCACAAAAAAAGGGTAAATAATCCTTTTCAAGAAATTATGTGCATACCAATCAGTACCTACAAACACTGACAGAACTACTCAAAAAGGCAGACTTGGATGTACATGGATTAAATGCTGCCTGAAGCCTCACCAAGCTCCCAGATGATTGGAAAGGAAATGCTCCTACAGGTCTTGGGATTCCTGGCAGCAACTCCACACTACTTATCCTCCTCTGCTCTCAAAGCAGCTATAAAGTCTACACGGCGTTTGGCCAGCACAACAGAGCTGGAGCCAGCACACAGCAAAACTTCATCAAATACTTAACTGGCCTCAACTTAACTAATTATTTTGCCATCTAAGGTAAAAGTCAAGATGGTAACGCTGGCTCCATTCCTCACTGCAGTAACGGGCAATACTTCCTGCTGTTTTTCTTTCTTGATTTCTAATTTTTTCCTTTTCAACTAGGTTTATACCTATTACACCCCATTATCTGTAGCTCACCCTGTTCCATTAGCTACACCCCATTGCCCAGGCTCTAGTATCTCACAGCTTTTAACCAGAAAAAAAGACCACTTATCTGCCAAGCTTAGCTATTCTTATGAAGAAAAAAAACCAACCAAACAAAACAAAACCCACAAATCTGTAGAAACTAGAAAACCTATAAAATTGGGGAAATTTTTAGCTTATGGCAGTTGAACAAGCTGCATCTCCCCAAAGTTTTAGAAGCATAGATACAAGGGGAAAAGCATGGATATGTGCTTTCTATGTGACCTGCAATTTTTCATAGGGTTCCCCTCCTCCCTTAGCACATATAGTCAAGAGCTCATGCTTCTCAGCTATAAAAATGGAACTCTCTCACAGGAAGTTTAAATGTTTGTATCAGAATATCTGCATTTTCTATATTATCCATACGCATTTGGAAAGTTATCCTGTTTCAATAACAATCCAATAGGAAAAGAATAGTGGGGATATTCTTAGGATAAAGAACAAGAGATGTAATCCTGCACAGTCCCTTTCACCCCTACCAGTTTAAAACACTCTGGTTCCATTGCTGTATTTTTATAATTTCTGATTAGCACTTAACAGAACAGACAGGCACAACTTTGTCTTTTTTTATTTGTATTGTTCCATGCCAGGATGCCAGCAGAAAGTGCAGGGAAACTCTGAACATGGAGAAATCAAGAGTATCTTTACTCAAGTGCCACTTAAGACTAGAAGCAAAGTAAGATAAACTTTCCCAAAAGAAAAAAGCTCTAACAGAATATTAAGTGCAAGTGCAATTCCACAGTTGCTCTCTCCACCACCTTTATGTTAGGGATCAATTCCTTACACACACACACACAGAGGAAAAGAAAACAAAACCTCCCCCCCAAAAAAACAAGCCCCAAAATAACGGCAACAAAAATCCCAAAGGAAGGAAAAAAATTCTACTTCAGTAAAGAATTCACAATTGAGCCTAGAGAAAACCCAAAAAACCATGAACAAGACATCAAATCAAAGTCTTATAATACCAATCCTTACTCAAGACTGAAAAGAAATACTTATTAGTACTTCATTTACTTACCCTGAAAATAGAACTCAAAACTATCCTCAGTATTAACCATTTTAAAAGAAGCTGATGAGTTCCAGCTTATTTCAAGTACACACACATGTAAAATTCACATATATATGTGTATTTTAGTGCCACCTTGTGAACAATCTCCGAGTAAGGAGGCTTAATCCATACAGACCAAATTCTGCCATCTTTATTCACATTTAGATCACTTTAACAGATACTTTTTGAACAGGGACTCCATGTGACAAAGGATGGCTGAACCAGATTATTAGTGAAGAATATGTTAAAAGCCTGAATAAAATAGCTACTTGTCTTTTGTAATTTCCATACACTTTTGTGTCCCAGTTTATTGCCACAAACAATATGGAAAATATCACTAAATCCTTTCTGATAAAAAAATTGCAGCTTTGCATCCAAGTTGTATAGCTGTCTTCAAAACCGAATAAGCTGGTGCCTGTAAAACAAAGAATAAAAGGTTAAATACATCAATGAAGTGGTTTTTTTTGAAGCAGATTGTGGTAAGGAAAAGTAAGCATTACCTAAGAAACAAAACAAAACCTAACAACAAAACACCCAAATCCAGCTGTATTTGTAGTTTAATCTACCCTAGAGAAAACTAAATTAAAAACAATCAACTCTAGAATGTTTCCATTTCTCCCCAAATGCAAGCAAAGAGAAAAAGAAAGAAGTCACACATTCCTCCTATAGTATTCAAGGGAGTACAGAATTTAGTTCAGTATTTCACACTCCCTAACATGGCTGTGTTTGTCTGCCAAGATGATGCCTCAAATTCCCAGCTGTATGGATAGCACATACTAGCCTTATCTTCAAAAATATTTAATCTAAATTAAAAACTGCACAGAGGACACCTCTTAGGAAAACACAATCACTTTAACACTTGACATGAGATCCAAGAGATTCAATTCTGATTTAGAAAAAATGAAAGCTCTAACATGCAGTATTTGCTTATATTTGTCCTTGGGAAAGAGTATCAAGCACATGATTTTCTCAGGGGACAAACTACATCAAGTCACTGGATAAGGAAGATAAGAATACCACACTTACATCCTCACTAACAGTGCCAATTAGCTAACACTGTACTTACTGCTTCAGCATCGTGCTCAAGCCCAATGTCGTGGTGCTCCCGCTCATCATCCCGAAATTGCTTTATTGTCTTCAAAAACAGCAGGTAATTAGTAAGTCTACTCGGCAGAGAAATCAAGGCAGCTTTTATAACAAAACTGCATGCTATAGATGACTGCATGCACCAGTACAGGCATCTGAGGCCCAGGTCTCTCAAAAGCTTCTCAGTAACACAACAGCAAGAAGGGAATTATTTACAGCATTCCTTAAAGCTAAAGATCTTTCAATAGTCTCAGAAAAAAAAGTCTTTAAAAAACAAGCTACTGCTTAATATATCACTGTGTTTTTCAACTGTTTCAATAAAACCTATAGTCATAGGTCCCATAATGCTAATTAGTTTTGCACATATAAATCATTCTGATGATTTAAATAAAGAAATAAAGGCTCCTGCCTTGCCAGATAATCAGTAGGGGTATTTCCCTGTAAGCCAACAGGGCTTTTGTCCATTCTAGCATACTCTAAAGAATACTATTTCCCTCTTCTGATTTTTCAACTGAGACAAAAATGTCTAGAACTTTTCTCCTGAGACACCTGCAGATAATGAAGATTGCTTAATAAAATGCTCACATCTACAGACACCCAAGTACTGTCGCTAACCAATGGGTATGCATCACCTTTGACTTCATTGCTAGTCCTCCTTACACTGACACTGTGCTGTGGAGGCTTTTCTCTTCCTTTTATGCCCTCTCAGTTTGTAGTCTTTATTTTCACAGGGAGTGTTTCATTTGTGCACGTCAGCACAACCTGGGTTACTTCAGATCCCGTTTCCGTAACACGGCGACACGCTCGGAGGAATGAGACCTAGCTACGTGTTAAACCAAGCACAACTAAGCACACTGTCAGCCAGCAGGGGTGGAAACAAACACATGGGCCCTACAGCAAGGTCTCGCCAAACAAGAGCACTTATGAGCAAAATGTGCTGCATGCAGAAAAAGGTCAGCCTCTGACAAGCACCCTACAGGAATGTGTCCCAGTTTGATGCCTAAAATACTTAGGAGACAGTTTTCTTGCAGAGCTAACAAACATTAGCTCTTTACATGCTCTGAACAGTATTCAAGACTAGAACTACATAACTGTATCCAGTATAAGCAAAATGTTACTATATAATGTATTTTCTCCTTTTTTATCCCCCCTTACACCCTTCCTTTCAATTAAAGGTAATCAAAATTTAAGCATAGCTCTCTCCATCAAAAGGCAAATGCTCAGTTACTGAAAGCACGCTGAAGCTAATCCAATATACATTGTAGTTTTGGTGCTTGATCATTTCAGTACTGCTGAAGGAAAAAACCATTGTTTTAACTTAAAAGCTTCTGCTGTATTTCAGCATTCCAAGTGACAAAGGAGATCTACTGTGAATTCTACAAGCATATTACCTGAAGAGACTAAAGTCACATTAAGTAATTAAATGAATTTGTTAAAGTACTTTTCAAGTCATAAATACCTGCAAGAGTTCTTTGTACTTTTCTGGATCTTCTTCCATAAGAGTCCGGATCTGGCTGTTGTAGTGATCTGATATACTCTCTTCCACTGCCACTGTGCAAGCCATTGCACCCTTCTTCCCAAGTAAAGCACTTCCAGCCCCTGTGATTGTGGCATCAAACACATGCAAACAATGAAATCTGAAGCCATACAAATAACTTACACACTTGAAGACTTTATAAAACAACAATACTACTATAAACTCACCTAAAACAAAACCTGCTACATTCCAAAAAGGCAATAACACAGTAGGTCGAACTCTATATGCAACTATTAGTTCGTTGAACTTTTTCAGATGGTCTTTTTCTTGATTCCACATTTGCTGCAAGAGCAAGATTACAGTAAGTATAAAACTAGAAAAACTACGCGTTCCCAATAAAACTCATAAACCAAAGAACACCAGAACAACTCAGGCCCCCCACACCTTAACTGCAGAGGTAACACTACTCACATCACAAAAAGGAAGTAGTGAGAAAGGGCAGGATGGGCATAATTACAAATAGGCAGCATAAAAAAATAGGCGGGACAGGGACAACTATAAATAGGCAGCATTTGCAAAGTGAAGTCTGCTAAGTGACTCTACTACACCAGTTGCAGTACAGGTAACTCCCTCACCGAGGAACCCCGCCACCCGTTAGAAACCCACAAGTTTAAACGTGCTTAGGAAAAGCTGCCCGCAGCTCCCCTCGGCCGCTGTTCATCCCGCGCCAATTCAGCGGAAGCACGGCGACGGTTTTGGGGCCCGCGGACCTGGATGAGGGGTCCCACGCTGGATCTCCCCAAGACGGCCATTTGCCCCGCGTAAATGCGGTTCGCGCCGTACTCCCCGGCGTGGTCCACCCGGATGATGCGCTCCACGACGGGCCTGTTGACGGCCTCCGGAGGCACCCGCGTGCTGCAGAGCCGAGGGGACGGGCCCGCCCGC